>NC_071534.1:12587045-12890075 GCF_026979565.1 Vidua chalybeata | reverse complement strand
AGGTCCTGTGAAAAGTCACCAATTATAGCAGCAAGAAACTTCTGGTATTAGCACACAGCTCTCCAGAAAAACTCTGTTCACACAGTTACCATGGTATTTTGTAAATCTAGTTTTAAGCAGATTTTCAAAACACCAGTTTCAAACCCAGATTGGAGTGTCCCAGCCTTAACAAATTTCGACTCAGTGGTCTATATTTTGCTTTACACACGCCCTGAATCTTTGATTAAAAGGAAGTGGTCCAAAAGAAGATAATCAGGTTCCAGGAAAATTAAGTATTTTTCTGCATATATTTTAGTCTTTTCCTAAAGTTCAAACAAAAAACTTTATTCTTCAAAATATATTGCCATTTAAAAAAATTATTTATCCTGTTTTCCATGTCTGCCCTGACAAAAAAAATATTAACAAATGCTGGAATTATATGTCTCTTTGGCTGTATTGTATTTAATATGCTCACACAGAGTACTGTTGTCCTTTACACTATGAAAATAAAGTAGATAGATAATCACAGAATCACAGAATATTCTGAGTTAGAAAGGATTCATCAGGATTATCAAAGTCCAGCTCCTGGCCCTGCACAGAACAGCCCCAAGATTCACACCATGTGCCTGAGAGTATTGCCAAGTTATTCTCGAGCTCTCTCAGGCTTGGTGCTGTGACCCGTTCCCTGTGGAGCCTGTGCCAGTGCCCAAACACCTTCTGTGTGAAGAAGCATTTTTTAAAATCCAGTCTAAACTTCCCCTAACACAACTTCAGGCCATTCCCTCGGGTCCTGTGACTGATCACCATAGAAAAGTGATGCCCCTTCTCTTCCCATCATGAGGAAGTTGTAAATTGCAATGAGGTCTCCCTTCAGTCTCCTTTTCTCCAGGCTGAACAAAGGAGTAAAACTTGCTACTGGGCTTCTCTGCAAAGACAGAGGTGGAAAAAATAAACAACAACACACAGGGACCTCAAGACCAAGGACCATGCCTGTATGGGTTTTTTGGGAGAAAAAAAAAAAAAAAAGATTGGATTTGTGTTGCAGTTTTCAACTTATGGAGCCAATTATGAGATTCAAACAGCTCTCTACAAATGACCCTGATTTTAGTAAGGTTACATTTGCTATATAGGTAACTCTACTGCAAACCTCATATGTAGTCAACAGGAATCAAAAAAGGGGAAAAGCAGTATTTAAAGAATTTATGTACTCTCTGCATGCATGCTCATATGAGGAGGAATCCAGGAGAGCATCCCATACCATCTTTGTGTTTGTTACCTCAGACCTACCTGGAGTGTTTTTAGTTTCTACAAAAATCTGTTAATGAGAGGATGCTTACAGTTTTAACTTTAATAAGAAATGGAATGTAATTTACAAATAGCAGTGAAAGCAAGAAACCACTTCTGCCCACCTGATGGTAACTTAAAGGACTTAAGGGCAAAAAAAACCCAAATGGAGAAATTATTTATAGAAATGTCACAGCTTTTAAAACATGTACAAGAGTAAAGGGGGCTACAGTCTGGTCCTGTAATGCAATATTACACAACAGAAATGTGCAATAAGACATCCCAGAAACAGTTTCTGCTTTCACCTCCTCTACCACCTAAAACGTGAAAACCTAGAATGATTTCAGTTTCTATGCTAGAATACATATTTTCCCTTCTATTGCTCCAGAGTGGGCCTGAGAAACTAAAGAGTTTCTCAATGAATTCATATTTTAGGGCGACATGGAAGAAAAGTGTCCATAGTGGTGCAATAATCAAACTCATTGCTGAGTATCTCTACCTAAGAGATACAGGAGCAAAAGCAAAGAATTAAATTAGGGGATAAAATTTACTTTCTCCTCTTTATTCTTTCACTCTGTGGCACAGAGTTTACATCTTCTGGGCTGGAGATGACTGTTAGAGTTACAGAAGACCTGGGGAAGCTCTATCACTAAATGTCTGACAAAATAAAAGTTACAAAGCAAATATGTATAAGAGTTACAAGGGTATATATAACATCTTTTAGTCAAAAGAAGGAACTAGCAGGTCTGTAGATTTCCTAATTCAGTCTGGAAATTCTCTTCCAAAATTTGTTTGTTATTCACTGTGTCCAGACATGACCACAGCAGCTTCTTCCATTTTATGTTTGCATGAGAGTAGGCTGACAACAATTCTAAAACATTTATGAAAAATGGCTGTGTTATATTTAGAAGTACCTGAAATAACCAGGAACACATCTCTGCCCTCAGGTTATAAACTAGGACTGTGTAATGACCATGTAGTCAGAACAGGAAGGGGTAAGTTTACTTGAAACCAGAGAAGACCTCCCCAAGATGATTCTTTATGACATTATGTTAGAGCCAATTCTGGTAAATCCCAAAGTAAAAATTGAGAGAACTATCCTCAAATTGTTGTCTGTTGCCTGTTGCTAACTTAAACTGCAGCAGAGGAAAACATCAAATTGCATTACTCCAAAGGGTCATTCAAAACATAATTTTTTAGATAATGCTCACTTTTCTGAGTCACTGAAATGCTCTCTTATGTCTACTGAAGGAATAAATGTTTCACCTTACTGCATGAGTACTCATAGATTGCACATCTGCATTGCATCCACTTTGAGTAAAGCCATTATACACATGGTGCTGGCAGATTGCATGAATCACATGGGTCAGTTGCTGCTGTCTGATGGGATGTTTTATGTCTGCAACCACAGCAGTGGGAAATATAAAGCTGATGATTCTAGGAGTTAACTAGAAAACTCGTAATACTCGATTTTTATTTCACTTAATGTCTTGATCCCTGAAGTCTAAAGATTATTTCAGAATATTTTTCTGTCTATCTAAAATGCTAGTGTTCTTCAGAAGACATGTTTGAGATCATTGTAATTAAAAGTCAGAAATAAAAGTTGCATGAATTTTAGCTTCAAAAATATATCATTACTCTTAGGTATTAACTTTTGGAGCCAGGAGAATAACTCTCTCTGTACCAAAAATGTGACTAGCACTGAAAAATAATTCATAACAGCTGTGGCTTTCAATATTCGTTATGCTTTGAAATAGTGTTCACTACTCAGAGTGGGTGGAGGTGGAATAGAGCAGATAAAGCCATGAATTCACTTATATACCTTTGCTAGGGCTTTTATAATTATTAGCACTATCACAGTGGAGAACTATGCGTTTGATCACAGTGTGTGTGAATTCGTTTTTATTTTCCTGTGTTTCTCACTCTGTTTTGGGAAGCAATGTTATAAATGTTTGGGGGGAAAAATACTCTGTGTAGTAATAGGTCAGTAGGTCCACCCTTGTGAAGGGCCATCTCAGCAGGGAATGGAGTTTGTTTTCTTGTTCTTTCCTATGGGAAGGGTCAGACATATACAAAAACAATAATCTGTGATAAAAATAAGCCTAAAACGGATCTTATGAGACTTTCAGACTACTGAACAGGAAAAATATCTAAAAAACAGCTGGGAATCATCTTCAAGAATATATATTTTAAGAATCTTATGCATTCCATAGTGCTTTTTATATCTGTTAGAAAAAAAAATATTACTGCTGATTTAATAGTAAGAGTGGAGAAAGTAGAGCTTGAAAGTGGGAGAGAGAAGGAGGCCGTGGATACTTGTCTGTAGAAAAAGACAACTGTTTCTTATTTCATGGATGCAAATAATGAAATTTCTCATATTTGCAAATCCCACACAATAGAGAACAAATTTCCAGTAAATACTGTAGCACATAGCCTGGGAAACTATCAGTAAACTTTTCTAAGTCAAAGCATTCAAAGCAGTTCCTTGCCATCCTTCCAGAAAGCAGTCCTTGGATCCAGTTATTTTTCCGTGACTAAGTATCCTGACCCTGTAAACTTTCCTTTCGCCTCATTTGCCCCAGAGTCCACGCAGGGCATTGCTAAGGTCATTCACCCCTGGGAGGAGTGCTGCCCGTCAGTGGGATGCAGCAGAGCTGGGCTTGGAGCAAGGAGAGCACACAGCAGAGTGCAGAGACAGCCCAGGCAGCTGCTGGAGGGGCTGCCTCCACTGGGAGTGCAGCCACTGGTGATCACGGCTGGGAATTACATGGAGCTCAGTCCAAATTCCTCAACTGGCAGCAGCTGTTCGCGGAAACTGAGAGAGTCTTGAAACGAGCACTATTTTATGGCCCCTGTGATAATAATTGTAAGTGTTGCAATGTAATAACACATGTATCTGAGCTACAGCCTTCAGATGTCTCTCTGCCTTTTGGCCCGTGCTCTCCAGCTGGGAAAGCAAAGGTTTATTCAGAGGAATAAGCCCCATCCCTGCTGTCTGTAAAACGGATAGGTGGAGGAAAAATCTCCCAAAATACCCTAAACACACCAAAAAAAAAAAAATCAAACCACAAAATTGTAAAAATTGTTTATCACTGTCACTGTTCACATATTTGTTATTTAGGCTTTGTGGTCCCAGTGTGGGAAAGATGCAATTGTCAGGAAAGCACCCTCATCTCTGGGCTGCAGACTCAGACTTCTACTTGCTTAGTCTCCCTCGCTGGCCCCATAAATCTTGCATTCCTTTTTTGCACAGTCGTATGGCTTCAGCAAAAATGTGGCTCCATGCCAAGACGCAGACTAACTTGTGGCTCTCGCTGCCGAGAAGCTGGAGCAGTGGACTGAAACCTCTGCATAACCAGGAGGGTTCAAAATTCTCCCTTCTCCGTTGTGGTTTAAAAGATTCCATGGCCACTTGATCTCAGCTCCTGTAGCTGAGCAGGTTACTCCTTCAGCTGCAGAAATAAAGCCTGCTGTGTATGTACACCAAAACCCATAACATCCTCACACTATTCCCAAATTCTTGCTACATCTCCTACAGCTGTTTGGCTGGCTGAAGAGCAGCATGTGCCAGTTGGGCTGGTGCAGTGCTACACGGGAGATGGCTAGCCACTGATTGATTCTCTCTCAGGGAACAGGTAAGGGATGAATTATGCCAGTCTTGGCCCTTCTCTGCCTAATTTCCCATCTCATAAAATCTCCTGACCCACCAACCTTCTGTCCTCTCCAGGAGGTGAGGCAATCACAGCTAAACAGCCAGACACTGCCATTTGCTTAAGGTATGATGACAAAAAGCTACAAGGATGAGCTCCCACAGAGACAAGTTTGATTTCTGCAAGGTTACCTTCTCCAACCTCCCACTAAGCAGAGATTCCTGGTCCATGTAACATCTCCCCATCAAAGGTGACTGTGGATGAGTCTTTCTTGTGTGAGAAATAAATTGGTTAACAATCCATTTATTCTGGATTTTATTGAATAAATTTTGATGGTATACAAAAAAGTTAAGAAAACTTCTGTCATGAATACTAAAAGATTATCTTATCCTAAGAAAAGGAAATATTCAAACTTCCTTACACAATTTTTTTGTCATTTTGTAGTTCTGTGGCTTATTCTGTTCTTCAGGTGTTTTAATATGCATACGTTTTTACACATGTAAATGTATACTTGCAGGAGTAATTTGATCCAGGTTGATAATGTAGGAAAATAGGAAAAATTTTGCTTATAAAAAGGGGTATTAGAGATCTGACCTGGGCTACAGGAACTGATGGCTATTAAGCTTCTATAAGGAAGCAATGATTTCTCCCAAAGAAATATTTTAGTGCAAATAAAAAGGGTATTTTGACTAAGATACGTGAACTGGTTAATTAAATCTCTTTTATTTTCAGAATCTTTAAGCTCTTAATCTTGGTGTAAACAAGAATTTTGGAAGGGTAGAGCTATATAATTTCTTATTATTTGTGAATAAATTGATTTTTTAAAAATTTATTTACCAACTTTAATAATAACTGACTTTGTTTTATTCAACCACAATTCAAAAGAGGATCTATGCATTTTATACATATAAAATATGTATAAAATACATAGATATATGAATATATGTATTTTCAATTTAACATTGGGAAAGACAGATGAATCTAAATTTTTAATCAGTTATAAGTTGATCTTAGGAACTAGAAACCTGAAATACTTCCAGGGAGTTGAATACCAAACTGTGTAGCACTGATTATTGACATAAAAACTCAGACTGCTATGAGAGATTTTCATATGGTTTTTCCAGAAGCAAGTTTTAATGTATAAAAACTTCACAGCCAAGAGCTGGAATATCTGTGTATACTGTTCTTAAAATGATTGAGAGGAAACTCAATTGATATTTTCTGACACTAGTTTTCTTTTTGGTTGGCACTACATAAATTTCTCCAGAAGTCAGTTGTAGGATGTACAGTGTAATCACACTGTACAACATGGCTTCAGATGTACATGGGCATCTCCTGAGTCTCTCAGTAAGGGCAGCCCACAATTCCCCTCTAAGCTTCTGTATCCCAGACAGAAGAACCAAAAAAAAAAATCTTTCTGGGACATGATAATTCTATCCCAGTAACCATTTGAGCTTCCAGTGGGATTTCAATTTTCTCCATTTGATTTAAACTCTCTCACGTCAGTTCAGACTCCCCCATTCGTGTGAACTGGCTGCTGTTGACCAGAAAGGTTTGAAGCTTTTTTCCCAGGGCTGGGAGCCTGCAGCACAGGGATGAGTTTGCAGTACACCAATGCTCCTCCTACATGTATCTCTCTGGAGGTTCATCAACTTATACAGAGACCTGGAACTGCAGGCTGAAGCACAAGGCAAGGTAGATGTGGATCTAGTTTACACCTCAAATGCAGTTTAGTCCTGAATTATTTAAATGCTGATTTTGCAAGTCAGTGTCTAGAATCACCCATTTATAAACTTTTCCTCTACTGGAGAGCTTTAGATGATGTAAGTTTCAACTAGAGGATGTATTCAATTGCTTTCACTGATAATACAAGGTCTCCTCAGTAGATGGTGTGCACCCTGTACTCTTCTACATTTTGCTCTTCAAAACCTAAACAAGTCAATAAAAAAAAAAAAAAGAAATATGATGTCTATAGGTGGTTTTGAAAAAAAAAATTAAAAAGAGCTTCAGGAAACGCATTGCAATATACATGGAATAAGTAATTAAAAATGTTCAACTCCAAGTGACGGCAATTATACTCTGCATGCAGAGCTAATTATTGTATTGTACAACCTTCTAGTTTCTAGTACAAGACAGGAAAATGATGTTATAAATAATTTTCAGAAATGGATTTCTGATTATCAAATTTGTCTTATCTTTATAATATGAAACATTGAAAGCTTAACTTTATTGCTCTGAGAAATTATCAGTTCTACCATATTAGTGAATAACACTTAAGCTTTTAGAAACTGAAAATTACAGATGGAAGTTGTGTGTGAAGTTTAGTCTCTGGCAAATTATCCCTTCAGTGGCAAGCCAAGTGTTCCCCAAGTGCCCTTGCAAATTATGTTCCAAGGGCTTCACATAAAGCTTGGCTGCATAGCTCTTTCACCCTAATGTCTGCCATAGCACTTCTTAGAGGTACCAGCCTACTAATAGAAACGTGCTGACAACCAGAACATACTAATGCTACTTGGAATATAAGCAATTAAACCCTTCAGGTTTTTTGTTTTTTTTTTTTTTTTTCCTTTCATATGTAAAGAATGCTATAGAAGTTGCTAAAGTGCAGGAAGTTATAACAAAATTATGGTCTTGAAAATGCAGTGTTTTTTGGGAAAGAATTTTTTAGTTGCTGACATCAGTCCTGTTCACTGAAGACAGAAACTGTCCAAAGACAACCAACATGCAAATTATACAGTATCATATTCTTATATATTTGGAACTCTAGTACTACACTTCTGGAAGTAATGAGGGTTTTGCAACTGTTGAAGTAAGAACAAAGTCCATGCCTAAATGAGGAGAAGTTATTTTAGTAATATGAGCAACCTTAATCTGTATCAAATATTTGTGCACTGAACATCAGTAAGGTAAACAGGATGAGATGTGAGTTTTGGCTGGTGTCAGTTTATGAAGCTTTTACTAGTTCATCCCAGGCTGCATGATTCTGCTTTTTAAAACTTTTGAATTCTGGTGTAATTAAAACTCAGACAGGTAAATTTTTATTGCACTCAGTTTTAATACAAATCTGATCCAAATATTTTAATATTTTTTTATCTTACCATACTTTTTCCTTTACATATACACACATATATTCTATGAAAGGATTGAAAGAGGAATTTTACTGAACATAAGATTTTGACAGAGAAACCTTCATTCTGTGTGTGAAAACACATTTGATGAGCAATAAGTATCACAGAATCACAGAATCGTTGAATTTGGACATCAACTCTTGCAACCATCTAGGCCACTCCCCTGCTTAGGGTGTTGCTTGGGGCTGTATCCAGACAACTTTGGAGTATCTCCAGGTGTGGATTCTCCACAGACATGGTGGGCACAGCATCTTGTCTCTGGGAAGCATATCCCACTGTATTTGCAATGCCATGCTTGGGATTAGTATATAGGTTTAAAAAGTAACATATATATGTATATCTCTTTCCTCTGAGAAGAATATTGTGCAGTTCACCATTGTTCTGGGGAGACACTGGAAATACTTGCAGAGGGAGCTTTCCCAGAAGAGTTCAAATATAGCTTCAGGAACACTAGTTAAAACCTTTACTGGTAAAAAGACAATTTTACCCAGAAAAGTCCACTTCTGATACATGCCCATATAGAGACTTCATTAGCATCTAGAAATTTTTTCCTACCAACTATTCATTTAGCATTTCACATTCTATTAAAAAAAAAAAAAAACTAGTTAGGAAAGAACATTTTAATTTTGTGGTAAATCAGAATGACTGTAAAAGATTTGTTTTACTCCAAGTCACAGTATGAAAGGAAAACTGGGTAAAGCAAGTGTTATTTAACACTAAATAATTTCATTTCCATGACTTCATCAGACTTACATATCAGCTATTCAGAAAATAGTCCCAAAGAGAGTCTTTAATTTAAACTGTCTGATGTTCTTTTGGCAGCTGTAGTGAAACCAAGAGATTTGTTCTCCAGAAAACTTGGACATAGTTTCAATTCAAAGAAAAGGGGGGAGGTGGATTGGTAGTTTGGGTTTTTTTTTTTAAGGTGGACTTTACTGCAATTTACTCAGTTACTGTCAAATAAACTGTATTTTTTTTTTCTGGAAATTATTATAATTAACTATCGTGCTTCCTTCAAAAAGCCTAGTACCTTTTAAAAGCTGGAAAAGTTCTCTGTCTACAAAAGCTAAGACCCAGTGAAAATAATAAATACTATATCTCTGTCCAAAAGGATTTTCTATCCACACAATTCAGTGGAATAAAACATGTTAGTAATTATTTTCCCAAACTAAATCCTTTGCTTCAAGCTATACTTCAGATATTTTCTCAGAAAAGGCATAATGGAAATGTGAATAAATAAGTGTTAGTTCAACTTAGCAAAATAAAACTTTCTTTGACTGGCTGGAGACAGAAACACTTTCAAATAAGTCTTCATAAGCTGCTTCAGGAAATTAGTTCTAGAAATGGTGTTTACTGAAAGAAAAATGCTACTAAGAAAGGCACTGTCCCTTATTTAAAGTTTCTTTCAAAATTAATTGTTCTTTTCACTGTCACTAGGTCTGGAAAAGGTGCCAAAAGACCTTCCCCCAGACACAACTCTGTTGGACTTACAGAACAACAAAATCACTGAAATTAAAGAAGGAGATTTCAAGAACCTGAAGAATCTTCATGTAAGTGTAGAAATGAACTGATATTTACCAACAAAACTGGGGAGAAAATGTGGCTTTGGCCTAGTAATGCATTTTTTAAGGAAAACTGATTCAATAATTTGTGATCTTCTTCCACCAGCCCAGCTTATTTATTTATATCCCCATTTCTCTCCTGAAAGCTTTCTTGCCAAACTACAGGAGTTTCTCACCTCTTTTCAGCTATTCATACCTGTATCCTGTCCATTCAGTCCCCTGATCTCCACCATAGCTTCTCTCACATATTTATTTATGTTCTCAGTCTTTTTGGCACAGATACTTGGTTATTTCCATCTCAGCCCTGCCACCTCACTCACTTCTTACTGTACTTTTTCCCCTCCTGCCTCTGGGCTCACAGAGATTTGTAAGTGCCACGTTTGTCAGCAGACATTCTGTACTAATTTTAATTCAAGAATCTTTCCAAATTACTCTTCTGCCCCCTGCCCTGCCATGAAATTGTGTTTTTGCAATAACCTTCTCCAAGCAAAGCTTCATCCTCATCCTTCTTTACCTGCCAGTCTCTTATAACACATGTCTGGTTTCCTCTTTGCTGAAGTATTTTCCTTCCTGGTTTCTCTGACATTTTTTTTTTTCTGGTTCACCTCTTCTTTTCCAAGTTTCCATCAGACAGCTACCTCCCTCTCTGTTTCTAAATTTTTTTGCTCTGTCTGAGGTCCTCCTCCCTGTCTATAGTTTTTATCAACATTTTAAAATACATACCTTGTACTTTTACCTAAATTTGGTTGAAATATTTTTCTCTGCAGAGCAGAAAAGGGCTATTCTCTCTCTTTGAAAGTAATATCCTAATTCACTCATATGCCTGAAAATATTACTTTGTAGCATTTCAACAACTTATTTTATTCTGTGTATTCCTCCATTTGATCCTTTATTATTATAAAGAATATCCTATTTGTCTCTTCTTGCCTGGCTTTTTATAGCCTATTTATTTTCTATTCTATTCTATTCTATTCTATTCTATTCACAAAAAAAAAAAAAAAAAAAAAAAAAAAGTTAGCTCCCACTGTTCATCCACTATTGGTGCCAATATCATCACCTAAAGAATCACTGTTGCAAACAAGAATCTACATTCAACCACATATACTTGAGAAAAACTTATAAAATTGTACCTCTGAATTTTTTCCAAAGTCCCTCTTAAATATTTGTATAAATGCAACACCAAGAAGACAATTTAAAAAAAATATGAATGCCAGACTGTCCATAATGAAGGGATCTGCATGAGTGAATCATGATGACGTTCATGTCATCTAATTTTAGCATAGGTGTCTATAGTTGATCTAATTCCATAGATAACCTCTAAAGTCAACAAAACGCATTCTTCCACATCACATTTCAGTAGTCTAGGTTTAAGAATGAGACAATTTGTTCCCCAGATTTTTTTTTCAATTCCCTTCTATGGCTACAGGACAGATTTGACACTGTAATTCCTGCCCATTTGTTTTAGTTTTCTTCCACCTTGGAAAGAAGTCCTTCAGTGAAGATTATCTATGAGGTGCTAAAAGAGACAAAATTCTTATCAGTTAAATTAATCTTTTGGCAATCCTTCTTCATGACACTGTATTAAATGAGTCAGAACATGGTATTGCAGATGAAAATCACTGCTCCCACTTGACTTCTACCCACTTGGCACGTGGTCTAGGTCTCAATTACACATCCTGCTGTGAGCTATGCTGTTGTGAACTTATTTTATCTCATTGAAGTTAACTCTAAGGGGTTTTCTTTATTTTGTTTTGTTTTGTTTTTTTTTTTTTTTTTTTTTTTTTTGCAACAGATACAATTTAATAGTGAATTAAATAAGTAACTCCTCAGGGAAGAAATTATTTGTTTGGCTTACTCACAAAAGTACCCAGTACATGCTTAGGTACCACTGGAAATCATACATTAGCATAAATTTTAACAAGTAACCTTCAAAACTGCTATTTTCCTGGATTTACTCAAGAACCAATAATGATTCTCTCAAGGTCCCCTTCCAACCCAAACCATACTATGATTCTATTATCTCCTCCTCAAAAAATAATTTAGTAAAACAGTATATTTATGTAACTAGGCACCATCTTTGCTCTCAGCAGGAATATTCCTGTGTAATATCTGGGAACGATTCCCATTCCCCAGCTTTCAATTAAATATTTTTCAGAGGGAGTATTGTTTTTAGAAAGTAAAACTCAAAAGCATTGTTGTTGACAGAGCTCTATTATCTCATTTATTTTAAAGATATATGAGTGTGTGAGGTTCATATATAAAATGTATGTGCTTTTTAACCTTATCCCAGAGAAACATGGCTTGGGTTAATGTTACATTTGATAGTGTGATATTCAAAAATTTCTTAGACTTTACTAAACTTTCCTACTCGACTAAAACAAGAAGATTTACGAAAATTAACAGTAATATTGGTTCAAAATCTAAAATTGGAAACGGGAGTTAACCTCTTGCTTGAATGATCACTTAAGGGAATGATTCCTTAAACCCCTATATTCATAGATCTTGAAAAAATGAACAGCTTATACAGTTTGTTACTTTTAAATAATCTATTAAAATACCTTCCTAATACTGTAGCTGTCACCAACCACAAGTGTATTATTTTTAGAAGTGATTTTCATGAATAGGTTGGGGTGAACCTAATGTTTGACTGGTACTAAAAGCCAGAATAAGTAGCAAGAAAAGAAAGGATTTACCTATAACTTGTTCATGGCTTCTCTTTCAGTTCAAGTGTAACTGCTAATACCACACATTGCTGGAGTACACAGCACTGGAGATGAAAGAGAAATTAGAATCTACCAAAATATTCTTAGTATTGAAAATTTTTCTAAGTAGATTTCCCAAGTGCAGCTAAAATTTGCAGCTGTGGAAATATGGCAAGCAATTAGAAGAGGACACAGCTAAAGGAATATTTACCTGCAAATAATAGATTTCTGCCAAGAAACATCCGAGTCAACAGTTATAGTGCACTTGTTATTTTCATAGCTTTAAATTATCCAGGAAAAAGTGCCTAAACTATTACGGTTGTACTGTTAAAACTCAGTGAGACTTCACTGTATTTGAAAATGAAAGATTTTTTGTTTGTTTCTGTGGTTTTGGTTTTGTTTATTTAGCACAGGACTTGAGAGAATAGAGGAAAAAATGAAGACTCTTTTTTTAAGGGCTGAGGACTGAGTTTCACATTTTCAGAAAACTGTCTGATGTTATGTAAAAAACTTGCTTATGACTTAGACCTGTGGCAAAAAAGTCAGACAGGAAAGCTATCGGAAAAGCCAGGAAAAAAGTCTCTATTTCTATGAAACAGTCAGAATTTTCCAGGCAGACTGACATTTCTGGATGGAGTTCAGTACTTTGACCCCATGGACACAATTAAGAATCCAAAATACTACATGAGTAAGTGCTCATGCAGAGTAAAGGAGGAGCCTACACAAACAGCACATGGAGTTGCAGGCTGTGTGGCAAAGCCAAAGCAAACCAGCAGAATGCCTGCACCTGGAAAAAGAGGTGAAAGAAACTGCTCTGTGTTAGATCACTGTAAGAACAGCACAAACAACAGGATAGTGACTACATGCTTCTCCAACAAGAATTTTTCAATTGGCTTAATGCTAGTATAGTGAAAGAAGATGAATGCACTATTGGCCTGAAATCAAATAGAACATTACCTAATTGAAGCTAGCAGAATTGTTCAAAGCCATGGCTGTACATACAAAAATGCTAAAGCAAACTTTGTTTAAACTGAAGGAAAAGATCTAAGAGATAAAAGATTTAAACTTGGAACTTAAAGTTATGACCATATCCACACTAGAGGATTATCAACACTATATGTGCAGGCAGAGAAATTGAAACTCACTTTGAAGTAACAGCAAATGGAAAAATAACGTATGGCAATAGAAAACTTCATGCCATCCTTTTTAAAAAAAACAAAACAAAACAAAACAAACAAACAAAATAAAAACCCCAAAACACCCAAACAAAACAAAACAAACCTGAAGAAAAGCCTAAGATCTTTCAGAGATATAGAAAACCCCCTGAGACATCAAAAAATATTAATTAAATAATCCAGTCTTCTGATGACTCATTAGAGCTCCAGTTCCCATTTTCCAGACATGAAAAGAAGTTAAGAAAACACTTAGTCTCTGTAAATCACAGAAAGAAGAATCAGTAACCACCATCATACTGTGCAAAAACAAAGACAGATATCACTGTCCAGGTTCTACCTCTGAACCCAGTTCCTAGTATCATCAGTGGCAGGACTGAGGTGAAGCTTTAGGTTTCTAACAAATACTCAAGGTGGGGAACAAAAGGTTAATCTTTCTGAAATACAGCACTACCTTAGAGAATTTTCATTTCCTCCTAGTCACCTCTGCATTGTGCTTAAGAAACAATGAGATTTTCCACAGAAAAGAGTATAAAACAGACCACATGCACAGAAAACATTTTTCTTGTACAATGGGTAAGGATTTTTTTTCTTGTGTGGAAAAAAACAGGACAAAATTATTCTGAGGTCCTTAAAATTCTGGAGAGAGTAAGCATACTAGGCTAAAAGGAAATTTATACTAGGAAAAAAGGAAATTTTTATAGAATAAATTTAAAAATCAGATCAATTGTAATAAACTTAATGAATGACCAAAATTTCTTGTCATAGTAGACAAGGACAGGGTTGAAAGAAAAAGGAAAATGCAGAACCACCTGTTTCCTCATCATCTGTGCGAGTCATGTTGCCTGAGAGGTATTAGTGAGAGCTCAAAGGCTAGGCAAACTAGGTCTGCAGCAGGATCCTTTGCTTTGTGGCATTATTCAACAAGGCCCTGTGCACGTGATTAAACTGCTTTCCACAGGCTTCTGTTTGTACTGACAGGCTGCTTCTTCAGTGCCTTGACATCTCCTTCCTTGACAATTCATTCATCTGTATTGCTTCCATGTCATCCCTTTTTCCTTGCTTTTCTTGGCTATGTCCTCTGATCCTAGGTTTGGATGATTAGAGAAGAATGTCAAGTTCTGCTTTTTGGCAAGTTTTGTTTGGTTGGTTGGTTTGTTTTATTCTTGGGTTATTTGGTTTTTTTAGTTTTTCCATGAATGTACATAAATCCATAATGATTTGGAAGAAAACCTTGACTCTATGCTCAGGTTATAAGTATGACTTAACTGAAAATGTAAGGTAAACAAAAGGGATGAATTTTATTATTATTTTATTAGGATGCCTGGCTCTTGAGGTTAAAGTTTTTAAGATATAACTGTTCCTAGCAGAACTGTAATAAGAAACTGGTAATAATGTAATACATAACCCAGGAAATTAAAGAAATTCCATTGGGTCAGGGATTGACTTTTCAGTTTAAACCCTGGAGGATGCATGCATCAGTAAAGAATTGATGTTAGATAAGAGTTTCATCCCCAGCTGGCAAAACAGGTGTATCACTATGTAATATGGCCGATGAAAGTTTGCTGGTAATTTTCCATTTTAATTCTGGTTTTGGCAAGGCTCTCACTTCAAACTATAATAAATTAAGATGATTGGGATTTGAAACCCCTCAGAACAGTCTCCTGAGATGCTCATATAATGAAATTACACCAGAAAATTTAATTCCTTGCTCCCTACCCCTAGACAGGGCAAAAAATTGGAAGTTTTAGTAACCACAAGAACAACCCTATGCTAATTCCAACCTGACTGCCACACACTGCCTCTGCAGTTTGTCAGGGTGTATTTTGACAAAAGCCTGCCAACATGGGTGCCAAAATTTTCCTGAATTGTGAATCCTCCTTTTTGTGTTGGGAATAAATATTTGATGTGGAAACCAGGTCAGAGGGAGCTAAATGGCCAGACTCCCACTGACTTCAATGTAGCCAGCATCTATTCCTGTCACACATTGGTTTTTATTTTTTCTCCTGACTACAGAAATACCAGAGGTGTTTCACTAAAAGAGAAAGTCATATTTGGAGCAAAGCTTAATTTTTTTTTCCTCTCTGAATGCCACTTAAACTGCTGGTCATGATAAGGTGGTGCAATATTATAACTGAATCAATGTTTACTGTGCATTTTACATGCTGTATTATGACAAAGGAAAAAACCTTATCTCAGGAAAATGAGGATGGAGGTTGAGTTTTCTATTATTTGTGGGAAATTGCTATGAAATGTCTAAGCCTAACAAACTGATGTGTTAATACTTGATGTATTTTTGCCTCTTTATTTTTTCTTTCTTTTTTTTTTTTTTTGCACCCATATCAGGTCATATTGAAAGCTGTGCATTCGTATGCTCAGTCTTTTTTGTTGTTAATTTATGATATGCTTCAAAATTTTGGGGTGGGGAGGAAGTTAGGGCTTAGGGAGTATATTTATTCTAAATGAAATATTCTTTTTCCTCCATTAAAAGTGAAAGTGTAGAAGAAGGTAGATTTTCAAATAAGGGCATTAGTTCCTGTGACTTTTGTTCTAAGTTGTCATTTCTGCCAAGTTGTTTCATACCAGCAGCATTGCAAGTGATATCTGTGACCGAGGGCTCCAGCACTCTTGAGCATTTCAGGATGACTTATTTTTCTCTCCAAGTACTTGTTGCCCTGTACAAAAATTTCATGTCTTTTAACATGCTGAAAGTAATGTCCCATCATGCCATCTGGGCTTTATTCTGGATAGCTGGTCCATGTAACCTGTTTTTGCCTAAGATCCATTCCTCTGTAACACTGCCTGCAGATGTTCTCCCTAGGTTTTTGTTCCCTAGTTCCTGTTTTCATTGACCTCTAAATCCCCTGAGTTTTTAATTTTATTTTATTTTGGTTTGGTTTAGCTTTTGTCACATGCAAACCATATGGGACACATTCTGAGGAAAGTAAACAGCATTGCTGCAAGGCTAATAACTTAGTTCTTTAAGTGTGGGATATAATGGAGCCATTGTGAAGTGGGAAAGGAATCCAGGGCTATGGCTTGCCAGGTGCTATACTGGTGTGTTATCCTCATCATTTGTTGTTGCTCTGGGAGACAGTAAAACCTCTCTTACAAACTGTAGTGTGTGGGTTTATTTTTCCTTCTTTACAGCTGCACAACAATGGGAAAATAATGCAGGTTTAAAATACTGGGAGCAGGGACTTGCAGAGAGGGGTCTAAGTGGGAAATAAAATTCTGGTACAGAAAAAGTTGTAATCTCTGACTTGTGGTGCTTTCCCACCTTATACCACCAAACACATGTCCCCACTGTGAAATTAGTGGTTTTATACATACCTTTGATAGAATACCATCATTTCTATGTGAGAGACTCCTTGAGTGTTTGAATAAAAAAAACTTGTGTGTTTCCCTAAGATAACATTAATATATTCAGGAGAAAGCATTGGAAAAGCAGAACAGATTAATTCTAGGTACCTAGATAACTTCTGGGTTTGGTCAGGGGTATCAGTTCCACTCTGAAGAGATGTAACAATCAACAACTCAGAGAATATTTACAGTGCCTAGATGAATGTATGCCTGCCTATTTCGATCAAGAAATATTTGACACCAAGTCATCAGCTGTGATTACTCTTGCCCATTTTTTTTTATTTAAAAGATAACATAGTTAAAAGAAATCCAAAAAAGGCAGACTTTTAGCTGAGACAAATGGTTAATCAGTACAAAACAAAATAGAGGATAAAAATTTCAAATACTCATAACATGAGCCCAAACTCATTGGGTGTTGATTCAGAGATCTATGAAAGAAATACATGGTGAAATTAATAAAAATAAAGAACAATGTAATTAGCAGTAGCACATTGAAATAAAAATGATGTAAGAGATTAATCTGCATAATTCCAACTGTACCACTTATAAATAACTGGATTGTTTGCCATGTCCTAATACTCTACAGGGAGCTGAATTTCACTATGGGCAGAATCTACATCTTTATCACAGTTCTGGCAATCATGAATCAGAAAACCACTCCCAATGTGTATCCATGTCTTCAGATTATGTCAGATTCTATCATACAGGCCCAAATCAAAGAGAGTTGGTGCCAGGGCCTCCACTGACCAACATATTTATTTTGGGATGGGCTTATTGTCAGGGAAATACTCTGCTGAACTGTGGGTGACCTCTTCTACCTCCTCTTGCATATGAGTTATTTCTAGCTAGAATACAAAATTAAAACCAGATATGTTCAGCTTTACGTGTTCTCAATGAAACCATGTCCAGTACACACTGCTGGCTTTGCTCAGGGTGATCTGCAAGAGGAATCCATCAGGGGAAAATTTCAATCCGCCCACTCCTCTTTCCAGTTTCCATGATGGAGAGGTGCTGTCACAGAGACTGATAGTCTTGTCATTGTTTTAATACTTAACTGATTATGGAATCAATCAGACACTCCATTTTCCTCCAAGAAACAGAATAAAATGTAATTCTGAAAATATTCAAAGTGTATGAAAATGCTCTGATGTTCACTATAGTATTTACAACAATTTTTGTCTTCTGTTTCTGAAACTAGCACAATGGAGGTGGTGAAAAAAGATTCACTATTAATAAATATAAGTAGATATTATATCAATAATCAATATTATATTAATATTTATATGACCCATTCTACATAATCCACTGCAAAATCATGTAGCACTTTAAATCTGATAAGTAGATAGCAAACAGATGGACTGATAAGAGTCATTCAAGTATCTATTGTATTTGAAATACTGTCCCTTACTGTGTTATCTCCTGACAACAAGGCCTTCTCCCTTTTTTGTGTCATCGTTAATTAATCTATGAGATTTAGAAGTAATGTAAAATTTCAGAGGCATGCAGAGAACACCTGTTACAGATAACAGTGCTTTCATGGAGGTCTTTCTGCCCTGGCTGTATAGAGAGATAATCTTAGAGTTACCCTGAGTCTAGATATCACAGTCATGAGAATTGGATTAGGCACTGACAGGGAAGGCAAAGTAACTATGGTCCATGATTCCCCATGGCAAGACTTGGAGCATGATGCTTCAGATTTTTCCCCTGTTTTTATAAGACTAAGAGGAATGAGGTGAAATTATGCATATTTTTATTAAGCTGGGCTGTGCCTTCACTCTATTGAGTAATAGAATTTCCTGTTCAGGAGAAACTGATTAGAAGGGTTGTGTGATGTTGGGTAAGGTATAACAGTATCCTTAGGATAAACAAAATCAGGAAAAAAAACCTAAACAAAAATTAAATTTTTTGTGACTGTCTTGCTCTTCACAACTTTCAAATAGAATGATAGTACTTATTCTTGAACATAAATTATTGATGCTAACAGAAGCTGCATTGCAGTCTCAGCAACAAAGTAACACTTGTATTTGTTCTATAGGACTTACGTTTCACTGTTTCAGAAGATTATAATCTTTTTTTTTAGTACTGCATTGTGTCTTCTTCAGCTCACCAAGTTTGCCATTAGAAGACCCCAAAAGGCATTAGAGAATACTACTACTACTACTACTACTACTACTACTACTAATAATAATAATAATAATAATTTAAAAATGTTTCACCACAAAAATAATTTCCCTTGTGATCATCTGAGATCTCCTTGATTATTACTCCACAGGCATTGATCCTTGTCAACAACAAAATCAGCAAAATAAGCCCATTAGCTTTTGCTCCTCTGAAGAAACTGGAAAGACTTTACCTGTCCAAGAACAACCTGAGGGAGCTCCCAGAAAACATGCCGAAGTCTCTCCAGGAGATACGAGCTCATGAGAATGAGATCTCCAAGTTGAGGAAAGCTGTCTTTAATGGACTGAATCAAGTGATTGTCTTAGGTATGAGCATGAGAAATTATAACAAACACAGCTGAGTGTTTTTTCAAGATGCTATTTTTGGTTTGATCTGTGATTATATGTAGAAAGGCAACAAATGCCCCAATAAATTGTACCTCCAAATTAGCTTTGACCTGAAGAATATAGGTACCTACACTGCAGCACAGCTCACAACCATGTTTTGTTGCAGAACTGGGCACCAATCCAATCAAGAGTTCAGGCATTGAGAATGGAGCTTTCCAGGGAATGAAGAGGCTCTCCTACATCCGCATCGCAGACACCAACATCACAAGCATCCCAAAGGGTAAGAAATTCAATTAGTATTTCAGAGAATTGCACAGGTATAATGTGGTAACTTCTACTCAGTTGGGAAAAAATATTATGGAAGCTTTTTGAGTCTGTCCTTAAAGTATCTGTTTTTAAACTGGATGGCTTTTATTTGTTTGGAAAGTTTTGGCTTTCGGTTACAAGAAGATCCATGAGAGGTGCACTGTGAAATGTCATTTTATGTTATTTTGCTTTTCTTGTCTCATAGCTGAAATATAAAATGGAAGAATGTTTTCAGCCTCCAAGTCTGGTTATTGAGCCTGATTAACATTGCACAACTGTAAACTCATGTAGAATCAACTGAAGTTGTACAAGCATAAAACCAGCCCTCCACAAGTCTTTGGGGTTGAAACCAAAAATATTGTCCCTATAACAAAACAGAAACTTTTGCTATTTTTCAAAGTACTTAATTGCAAATTCCTACAAAATAAGAACAACTTCATGTAATTTCTTAAAAACAAAACAAACAAGAATGATTCCAATACAGAGGAAATTATATTCTATTGATTCATACTTCAGCCAACAGATTGTTTTGAAATGGCTGAATACTTTTTGAATGATAATCCTGATTTTTATTTTTTTTTCTTCCCATATTTCCTGTTTTGGATGTTCTTTTGAGGGACCTCTGATAGGTAAAATGTGTTTCCTCTTTTTTTTTTTTTTTTCCTAATAAACAGAATTTGTAAACTAGTATGCACCCTAACTAAAATAACATTAAAATTATTTTGCCTCATACTTACAGTCGCATTTTCTACTGATGTTTCTTGTTAAATATCTAGGTGCCACATGTTTGCATATTTATATATGTGGATAATCTAGCTAAAATGAGGCATCTTTCCATGTCCCATTTACATAATCATGAAGGCTAGAATTAATAAATGATAAGAATTTAATTTAGGTATTTTTCAAGAGTTAACTGTTTTATAATGACTCTAGGAGCTTGATCTCATTTCATGCTAAATAAGTGGCTAGTATCTGTTTTCAATTTCCCTGATTGTGAAAGTTCTTTATTTCATTTAGTGAATAGTTCATGGGCATGTTTAGAAAAATATTTTGTCAACTGTAAAAGAGCCTTGTTATAATACAAGTTTTTTTTTTTTTTAAATATAAGAATCCAGTTTAATCAAAAGTAATTTGATGGTGTTCTGTCTTTCAGGCCTTCCTCCATCCCTTACTGAACTTCACCTTGATGGCAACAAAATCAGCAAAATTGATGCTGAAAGTCTCTCTGGACTCACCAACTTGGCAAAGTAAGAATTAATTTCTTTTTTTCACATAAAATATTAGTTGAAATTGCAATCACCACAAACACAATTATAAAACATAAGTCTGGCCTTCATGAGTATTAGAATCATTGAAATAATCATAATTTAGAAGCAAAGGCTTCTAAGGATTTGTGTACAGATTGAAGAAAACAAACACTTCTTTTATTTTCCTGACAAAACTTTTCATCTGTTTTCAATTATGAGTGTTATATGCTCAGGACAACTGTTTATGTGATTTACAAAAAAACAAAATGAAAGCAAAACAAACAAAACAAAACACAAAAACCTAAACAAACAAAAACCCAGGGAAAAAAAAAGCACCAAAAAACAAAAAAAAAAAACCACCCCAGAACAATTATATCATGTTTTTTTCATTTCATGTCCATCTTTGGTTTGTGCAGTTTTCTTGGAACACAGCAATGCTCATGCAGTTTGCCTGGAAAATGAGGAAAAAAGTACATGGGAACCAAAACTTCTTTCAACAGTGGTTCCTTTGTTTCTCAAGAAAGGCAAGTCTGCAATTAGTCCAGGAACACAATTAGGAAAAAAAAAATCATAAAATTTAATTGAAAAATTGTTACTGTCAGAGTGACTTTACTCTGCTAATCTGTGAATATGTTGTTGAATGTTTCATTAACTGTAGGAAAATAAAAAGGACAATTCCCAAAAAGCCCTTATACAGAATGGTTTGATGTGAATTCATTCACATCAAAAAACATGTAGCAGAGAAAAATGGTTCTTTACTACAATAATTTTTATAATTTAATATTCAAAAAATTACTATGAAAATGCTTTTTAAAAAGACTGATAATCAGACTTTTAACCAGATTACTGGATTAATGTATTTTCATCTTCATCATTCTGCTTGTCTTAATGAGGGTAGAAAACAGAAATCAGAGAAAAATTACTGAGTAACTGGAGTTAAGTTTACAACTATTTATAGTTGCCTGGACAGCAGTTCAGTGCAATGAAGTATATAATAACCTAATACTTATTTTGAATCTGAAAATTCCAAGATATAAAACTTAGAACAGCTTTCCAGATCTTATAAATTAAGACATTTCATCTTATGTTTTATGTTAGTATTTTATCACAGACTCAAAAAAATAAAAAAAACCTGTCCTAGATTTTAATGAAAAAATAAAAATACTATAAATGTGGATTAGAGGACTGTGAAGTAGTTATTGTTTTTTTTACAGAGGCTTAGAATAGATTATAACATTCTTCGGAGAAATTATGAAGAAAACTTCCAAAACCAAAAGAAGATGATAACCTCTCAGGTAGAGAGTAATTTACATTACTGGAGGTGCAGGTTGTAGTGCTTGTGAGCTGCCCTGCAGATGACACAGTTTTTCTGTTTTTCTCATTCACACTTGGAAAACACCACAGGCAGCATCACATGGACAACATTGTTTGAAGTCTGCCTAAAGACATAAAGTTTTAAACAGCAAGTGCCAATGGAGTCCTAAAAATATCTAAACTTGGGCTGCTTCTATTGTGGCTGTACTGTATGGAACAAGATATTCTGTTGACCATGATGTGGAAATGTGGAGCTGCTCAGAGCAGGCTCTAAGTTTTTAAGTGTGAGAACCCAGGACATCCCTCTGGCTGCCCTGGCTGTCTCGAGACCCTGGCAGGGGACTCGGAGACCTTGGTATGAAGTCAAAAACACCTGTGGCTTTGATTTTAGCCTGTGGAAAAAACCGCCAACTTTGTATGAGGAATTACAAGCCACAAGGGTTTGAGTAGTGTGGTAGTTGAATTAACACAGGGTGAAAAAGTACAATTTTGGGGCTTTTAGAATGGGGTTCCAGGGGACAAGATGGAGGGATTTGGGCATGTCCTGACCTTTTTCTCCTTCTTCTTGCCCTCCATGTCTTGCTGTGATGGTGACACTTTTCTATTGGTTTAAGGTAGAGACACACTGTCCAACATAGATGTTAGATATTGGCACGTTATTGTAAACATAGTGCACATAGTTTTTAGTATAAAATGTAAACACCACCCCAGAGTACAGACAGAATGCCATGGCCAACTTGCTAGACAGAGCTCAGCAGGCCAGAGAAAGAATGCTATAGATAAGAGAAAATAAACAACCTTGAGAAGCCGACCCTACGCGTTCAGACCTCTTCTTTGGCTGCGCGAGCTGGGAGCAAGGACTTTTACTTTCTCGGGCTCACCTCAATCACCAGACCATGAGATTCAAGCACTCTGCCCTGTGCTTAAGTGGGTAACCTAAGCATAGTCAGTGATGCTCTTTTGCAAAGGTGGGAGGTAAGGAAGAGCACAGATTGCTGAACAAGGAGCAAATATAACAGACAGATGAGGAAAGGAGGGAGCTATGGAAGAGCTCTATCCTACCATAAAGAACCACAGCTTTTTTTTATATGTCTAAGTTTTCAGAGATATTAGGACAAGGTCAGAAAACCTTGTTCATGCCTACTCAAGCTTGACAGTCTAATAGCTGCCCTAAGGCACAGATAAGCTTTGAGAAACAGGTAATTTTTCTGGCTGTGTTAAGGAATTTTAAACTGTCAAATATTTCATGCAAGAGCTTGGTGTAGGTCTATTGTTCATTCTCTTTTTAGTTTTCTTGCATTCTAGTAGATGTGCAATATTTGTCCTTTTTGTTTGTTTGTTTTCCATGTAAAATTACTCCTAACTCTTTCAAAAACCTTCATTGAGTGATTCAGTGAAAAACCAATAATCTTCTGAAAGTAAACCCAAAAAGACTTTGCTAATTACATGCAGGAATGAGCTCCAAGAGGACATTCACATTGCACATCTGATATTACTAATGTCTATATTCTAATAAAAAAAAACTTACTGAAATGGTCTAGCTCCATACAGTGAAAATTGAACCAAGCAAAGGGACTTTTACATTAGGTATCAGGAAAAATTTCTTTACTGAAAGGGTAGTCAGGCACTTCAACAGGCTGCCTAGAGAAGTGGTGGAATCACCTTTCCTGGAAGTGTTCAAAAGGCAAGTGGATGTGGCACCTGGGGACATGGCTTAGGGGTGAACGTGGTGGGGCCACATTAATGGCTGGACTTGGTGGTCTTAGAGGTCTTTTCCAACCTTAATGATTCTATGATTCTAAGCCCAAAATGACAATAATGGTTGAGCATCATGAAGTTTCTTTCAAAAACATAGTGGAAATGATTCAGCGGGGATGTTGGAGAAAGAAGGTGCAAAAGTATTTGAGAATTTCTTCAATTTTCAGATATGTTTTTGATTATTCTCTTCAATGATTTAGAATACTTGGACGAGATCTACTGAAGTGCTGGGAAAATGTTACTTATTCACTAATAAAAAAATGAAGTAATATATCAATGCATGAAGCAAGAATGATTTTTCAAGTTCTTCCTTTTTTTTCCTATGGGAAGGGCGATGAAGACCATATTCCTTTCAAATCACCCTCTGTTTTACACAACAGTATTGACTTCATCTGTAAGCATAGCCCCAGGTGACTGAGAGTTTTTGTAAGACATTTAGAGGAGATGTAATTACATATAATTTCACTCCTTCTGGGATTTAGGACCACTTCACTACAGACTCCTATAATTTCATTCTTTCCCTAAAAGACTGTGCAAAGGGACTATTTTCCTTCAATAGACTAATATGAGAGTCAGAAGTGGGTTTTTTTGGTACTGGTCTCCCAGGTTTGACACATCTGCTTGTAGACCTGTATATGTAGAGAGCACATATTTAGATATGTGTCAAACAAGAATTGATAGCCCTCTGACAAAATGTGGAGGGTTCTTTTTCCAATCTTTTCAAAGGCATTCACTATAAGTACCCATCACTGAAGTCCATCGTAAGCATTCTGTAGAACTTCAGACTGAATTGCTCTGTAGTATCCAATTCCTCAAGCTTACCTAAATTTTGGTATACCCTATTCAAAAGAAAGTTCATTCTAATAGCTTTAAATGAAAATTCTTCATTATCAAATTTTATCTAGGAGATGGGATACTGTGAATTGATTTCTGACTGAAGTAAATTCATATTGATGTAAGTGGGAGCTCTCATTAAACTCTCCTTTGTCATTTAATAGTTTGAAAGCATTGCCATATTTAAATTAGTATGATAAGACTATTTGCATTATATGTAATACTAATTAATACTAGGAAACCTCTCAGCCATAAAGATCAAGCAAGAATTTTCAGTCCTGTGATATTGTTCTAGTTTCAGGCCCTGACTTCTGAAACTGCTACAAGCCATAAAGAATTACAGGTTATTAGATAACTGTGAAGAAGGCTTTCTTTAAAAGTACTCCTTAGCAAATTATTTTAACACGAGGTTTCTTATTACTTGTATTAAAGCCTCTTATTGATTAAGCTATTAGGAAATCTCAGAGCATTTTCCCCCTTAATATTAAAAAAGTGCTTAAAGAAAAGCAGAGCAAAAATACATGAGCTAAATTTAGCCTTCATAGAAATAATTTTTGCAAATGACAATACTCCTGATGATGACAACTTCTGAAGTACTGTCACTGGTTTCTTTACTGCAACACAGAGTACTGTAAATTATGGGAGTCTCTTGAAAAATTTCTGTAGTTTAGTGATTGCAAACCAAAATACTATCAAAACAGAAATACACAGATAGAAACAGATTGTCCAAGTTGAACTTAAATTGTGCTGTAAATCTAATATGTGGATGTGTAAAGCAGAAAGAATGTTTTTGTGATGAAAACTCTAAATTAGAACTTAGGAGAAATGTGTAAGTCCCACTTCTGTGTCCTAGTAAAGGGATCATGAAGTATGACAGAGCTTCTGTTTCCAGCATGCAACGTGGCTCTAACTACTTAATTATCTTTGAAAGATATGGTGGAGTTTTAAGCTTGACAGCTCTGGGAACATGGGTTAAGTAGTTTGTCAAAAAGCTTCAGACAGTGCTCCTAAAATTATAAGTATCACTTATTCAGTATTTCAGGTTCTAAAGAAAAAATGGTGCCTATGGAGGTGATCAGTAGGTATCTACACCAGGATTAGTCATATAGCAAAGGATGCAGTATTGTAAGCACAAGTTGAATGACATAATGATAATTGTGATTGTTCACACCACATGTCAAACTTATTTAATTTTTTTTTTAACCTAGCTCTACCTAGCTCACATATACTTCTGAAAAGTAGCCGGGTCTGTTCTGCAACAGCAGTGTAGAGAAGCAATCAACCCAAGAAAGATAGTTAGATGAGCAAGTTTAACACTATTTTTTTTTTTTTTTTTTTTTTTTTTTTTTTTTTTTTTTTTTTTTTTTTTTTTTTTTTTTAACTTTTTCAGACTAGGTCTCAGTTTCAACAGTATTTCTTCAGTTGAGAATGGCTCTCTTAACAATGTACCTCATCTGAGGGAGCTCCACTTGAACAACAATGAACTTGTCAGAGTACCCAGTGGACTGGGTGATCACAAATATATACAGGTAAAGTTTATCATACTGTCTCAGAGAGCAATAGTTGAAAGATTCCTAATGGTATTTGTGTGTTTATTCAGTCTTGAACAGAAATGTGCACACTATTTTTAACTTGATGCAAGTTTCATAAATGCTTGAATTATCAAGGAAATGTTGAATATGACAGGAAGACTCTCACTCTGAAATTTTTGTGGAAATGGTTATGGAAGTGTATAGGTCTGGAGTCTACATTTGTTGTCCCTCTATGTCTGAAGAGCCATAAAAAAATGGGATTATTTGTGTATTTGGTTTCCTCTTTACTCAAAAAATAACTTCTAAGATAATTTCTTCTGGGGATTTTTTTTTTCATTTCTATTAAGTGGTGGTTTGCAACCTTTCCCAATAACTTTTCCTTTGTTATCTAACAAAACAGTGCCATCAGGAGGGCAAATAGACAAAATAGGCATTTCACATCGCCAGTATTTTTGAGGTCCTTTTGGTCAGATACCTAGAAATACTACATCTTGGGAGCAATTTAAACCTGTCATCACTCAGGCTAAGATTTTACAGGAAAGAAAGCTCCCAAAGAATGAAGATTCCCAAATGTAAATTATCCACTACATGTTGCTTGGAAAAATTCTCCAGAAGTGGTGAATCTGGAGCAAAATAATATTCATCAGCTACTTTAAATTGTCATTAGTGGTTACTTTGGCTCTGAGTCCTGTATAAGTTGCACTCAGGAGAATGAAAATATTGGAGCTAGAGAGAAACCAATTAGCATCAAATACATTCTCTGTATACAGCACATGCTCCAGAGTCACAGTACTGCATTCATAATTTCACATCTTTGTCTCCTCTTTTGGTTACAGTACCATCAGTTGATAGCAACATTATTAGATAGCCTTGCACTTTCTGCACAAGGCAATGTGAAGAGCTTGTGCATGTTCTGAAGAAATTATGTCAATTGGGTGTATGCTAGGTTTTTCAAAAGGTAAACAGAGTCAATGATTTGTTTGGAAAGAAGACATAGTTGTGTAACGTTGCCAAAACACATATGAAACATTTAATGTGAAATAATGTATCTTATTTGCCATGATAGCTCAATTTCTCACTTCAGTGCTTGTATGCTTTGCAGGTGGTCTATCTTCATAACAACAAAATTGCTTCCATTGGTATCAATGACTTCTGCCCTCTTGGCTACAACACCAAAAAGGCCAGCTATTCCGGTGTGAGCCTCTTCAGCAACCCCGTGCAGTACTGGGAAATCCAGCCCTCTGCTTTCCGGTGTATCCATGAACGCTCTGCAGTACAGATTGGAAATTACAAATAGATGTCTAAAGATGGGGCTCGGTTGTGTTCCAGCTAAAGTATCTGTCATTATAGGCCTGTTCAAAAAACCGTTGCTAACAATTAACGCCAAATGCCAGAAACTTCACTTTAAAGTGGAGATGATCCATTGAGGTAGAATAAATGAGACATTACAGATGTACAAGAGCGAGCATACCATCAATAAGAATTGCCCACTGTGCTTTAAACTGACTTATTTCAGCCTTCTTTTCCAGCATGCTTTCTGTGGCATTTTTCAGTTTGCTGAATGCTACAGGTTTTCAGATTCCACTGTATATGAAATTCGGAGTAAATATTTGTCAAGTTATGATTTATAAAAAAAAAAAAAAAGACATTGATTGAGGTTATTTTTATAGCCACACACAGAGAAAAATAGCAGAGGGGAAAAAGACTCTCAAATCATCTTGAGACTTGAGAAGGTAAGAGTTACCTCCTTTAAATTTATTTCAAGCCCTGGAGGTTTAAAAATATCCACTATAAGATAATTCTGAATGTATCTATTTAGCAGAAGCAAATAAAGTTGTTGCTAATGTCATTATTTTTGAAAAAAAAATAAAATAAATTTGTATTGTACACATAGTTCTTTAAAGTTTGCCATTCTTCTAGAGCAATGCTATTCAGAATTAGCCTAACATCATCCTAACAAATAAAATATTGAGTAGTCTGCAGTAAAAATCTTGTAACCTATATCTGGAGCTCGATGACTAAATTTCTCTAGAGCAAATTCTTCTCACCTTAGTCACAAGAGCAGTTTTTATGACTGTACTGCCTTGCAGAGTATGGTATAAGGGTTTAGTAATTGTTATCAAACCATATATTTATCTAAACAAAAAACCATAGCAGTTCACTTTTCACTTGTTCTGCATTGTACATTTGTCAGCATCCTTTACTAGTTTTGTTTTTTAAAAAAAGGAATTAATTGTGAAGTAGAGATATGCAGGCTCCTCTGTCCAACAAATTTCTGGAATTTAGACTTTAGAAGAAAAACTATAAGTATAGAAATATATGAAGTGAAATAACTGCTATTGTGGACATTGTTGGAACATCATTTGTAGATGTATCTATTTAGAGTGATTTGGAGCCCTCTGTAAATTGGGATTCTTCAACCCCTACCAGCGGGTAGCAAGCACACCAAAGGTAGGCTGCACATATCTACTGTCAATCTTCAAAGCTAAACATATACTCAATAAAAACATCACCTGAAAAGAATCTTCTGCAGACTCTTAATACTCCAAAGTCAATCTCTCTAATTTGTAAAACTTATATGTCATTTATATTAAAGAATAATGTAATACAGGCAAACTCCAAAGTGTTTGTCTTTCTTCTTTTGTTTTGATAGAATAACATAAGTGTGTCAGAAATTTAAATAAGTCTTGAAAAAATGAACGTCTTTGGCATAGTGATAGCTAAAGTAAGAATAAGTTGTGTGAAATTCTTTTGCCTCAAGGAACTTTTTCATGCCTAACTCTCATAGGTATTTTTTTAGGAGCAAACAAATTTAGTCTTTTTATAGCTGTCATTTATTCAGTAGTAAATAATTGGAAACAATTATGACTCACTATAACCACTACACAAAAAAAGCATATTTGCACTCTTCTGGGCTATCTTCTTCATATAGTAGCCAATTATTTCACTGCTTTCTATCTGTTTTTCTTCTGGATTTCACATTTTCAGAGAGTTATTTTTAAATAAAACAAACAGTATATGATATCTTTCTGTCAGAGGAGGGAAAACACTCCAGAAAATCATCAGTTATGATTTTTTTTTTCCTTTTGGTTCTTGGTTGGATGTCGGCTATTGTGCAGACAAGGACTTCTTGCAGAAAACTAAGCACTAGCATTTCAAGCGAGAACAAAGGCATTGTCTTAGCCTGAGAAACTCCACTGAGTTTGTATGTACATTATTACAGAAAGAGATTCACACAAAAAATAATAGCAATTACATAAAGCATCATGCAAACATATGCACAAACTCTCCATTTCTCCATCCATCGTTTTAATCTCACATACTAAGGATTTTCTTTCAAAATAGAACAAACTTCAACAAGTCCAGAAGAAAATATCTGAGTCTGGTCCTCCTATGTAATACCCATGATATGTCCCCTATCAAGCTTGCAGCTTACTGCTAAAGCATAAGTTATTTCTCATAAAATACATTCCCTTCTAACAACCAAAGGCTGCAAAGATAGCAGGACTTTCGTGATTCTCAGTCTTTCTCAATGAAACAAAATAAGCAAATCCTTTAACAAAAGACCTAAGCAAGATCATGACAGATTTGAAAGGTAAACTAATTGCTGTTGGTTTTCCATAAGTTGTGCAGCCACACCAATAATATTTGACTGATGGGATTCTATCTACATACAGCATCCGCAGAGAATTCAAAGCAGTGGGAAGCCCAATACTTTTAAAACTGCTTTTCATATAAATAAAGAACAGATGGTACTTCCACTTAAAAACAAAACAAGAAAAAAAAAAAAAAAAAACCACACACAAACAATGTATAAACAATTGGGTGGAAAGAAATAAGAAAACTAAAGTAAAAAGCCTTTGGGCCCTGCAGTGCATCCTCAACTTCTTCGTAAAGTATGAAGACAGTAAATGGTCACAACTGTTGGACTCAAACACATCAAGAATAATTAATACCCTTGTTTCCTGATGCAGCCTAAGGCATCTTATCCCTTACTGTCAACAAGGGTGTGGCCATCTTTTAGTCTGGTTTCTCCTATAATGCACCAGGTTATGGACAGTTATCATATACTCAAATGCTGATGTATAAATGATACTAAATCTAATTTTATTTCCAGGAAAGGATCAGCTCTTAAATTATTGGCATCAGTGTGTTGCTGTCATTTCCAAGACCATACATTTTTTCAACTGGCTCCACAAACTGTTTCTAAAATTATCTAAGCACAAGGTCTGATAACAGGTCTTTGGCCAATAATTTGGTTTTGGGGGCTTTTTTTTTTTTTTGGGAGGGGGGGTGGTTGGTTGGTTGGTTTTTTTGTTTTGTTTTTTGGGGTTTTTTTTTGAGCTGCTAGTAAACCTCTCTGTTATAATCTATTTCTGCTTATGTTAGCTATTTTTTTAAAACACAGAACATTTTCCACCTCACACTCACTTATGTGTAAAAAATGGGAAAAAGCTGAAAAATTGTGTTTGTTCAAAGCAAGCATTAACTTATGTATTTCTAATAGCATATGCAAAATACCTAAAAAAGATTACAGACTTTCTGATCCCACCACTACTCTGAAGTGCCATCTAGTGTCACTGAGGGACAGTAACAAAGTTACTGCATTACTCAAATTCACATAATCTGTTGTTTTGGTTTTCTCTTTTTATTAAGTCAGAGGTGCAGAGCTGTGAAATCAATAGTCTTTTTGCACACCCACAATCAAATGCATTTGCTTTGAACAAGGATGGGTTGTTTCTCATTCTCTCTATATGCATACATTGCTCCGAATTCAGTTTTTCTTCAGAGAACTGCCTACATCTGTGTTTTTTTTTTTTTTTTTTTCTGAAGAGTTGCCCTAGTTTAGCTGAAAGCAGTTCATTCAAAAAAAAGGAAAATAAATTAAAGAGTCATGTTAGTGAAAATTTGCAGAGCACTGGAGTGGAAATATGGGCTGTGAGATAGAGGTTCAATATTAGCTGCCTCATCTTCAAAATGAAATTGTGAAATTAAAAATAGTTGATAATTTTTAGCATAAAACATTATCTTAACAATGCCCCAGCAGCTCCATCTGCAAAAGAACAAACTTTCTGTGGATGTCCTGAAAAGGCACAAAAACTGTTTAGCTGTTTGGATTACACTCAACACAAACACTCAAACAGCAAGACTCATCAATGGCTGCATTTTAAGTGACACAAACCAGCCTTTGGCCTCCTGCCCTGCTTCCTGCTCTGGAAGTTCAGGGCTGTTACTGTGCCATAAGTGCATAAGAGGATCAGTCTGGATACAGGCACTACTGAAGGCTGTTTACCCTGCCTCTTAAACACCACACTTTCCTTTCTGAGATTTAAAGAAGTGGTTTCTCCATAACTGCTTTGTCAGGCAGTTTTCTGTCTCAGTGTGTACATTATGCTGCTTGAAAGCTTTGGAGATTACCTCTATGTGGGTGTCTTAAGTCAGCAGACCAGAAGAATGTTAATGGTCTGTTACTGCCTGGGTGAATTGGATTTAAATCTGCAGGAGAAAGAATAGAAAAAAAACTGCAAGAAATTTTATTGTTCTAATTATATATTTATTAATATATTTCACATATCTTTTTAGACTACAGCAAAAATAATAACAAAATTATAACAGCGTGATGAGAAGCAGTGATGGTTGCGTTTCTATATCTATCCATGTGTACCTCCACTGCATGAAGTGAAGAAGTTTTTGAAAAGCAGCAATAATTGTAGGCCTTGCATCTGCAAACACTTACCCACATGAGTAGCTCCAATATTTTCACTCAGAGGAGCTGAAAAAATATAGATGGGCATCAATTTTGAAGGTAAACTAAAAAAAAAAAAATAGAAAAAAAGAAAAAAAAGGTACTGTCCACTCTATAAATACAAAAGGCTGTTTTTAAACAAAAAAAAAAAAAAAATCCTGAACTGTCTAAAACACCTCTATCCAGGAAATTTTTATGCCAGGAAATGGCCCAGGTACTTCCTTTGGCTCACTCCTAGAAGGAGAGAAGGTGAATACTTGAAAATTATGATTTCTAGTCATAAATGGCATGATATTTTTTTTAGATGCACAAATATTAATTGATATATGGTGTTGTTCCTAGCTTTTGACAGAATGGACAGTAGAATATTTACTGCTTTATTCTGGATATTCCCTGGATGAAAAGATAGAATGAACCCTCAGAAATTTCACTGATGATACAAAACTGGGGAGTGGGGTTGTTGGATGATCTGCTGAAGGCTGTGCTGCCATTCAATGGGACCTTGACAGACTGGAGAATTGGGCAGAGAGAAACCAATGAGGTTCAGCAAGGGCAAATTCAGGGTCCTGGACATGGGCAGGAATAGCTCAAGGCACCACCACAGACTGGGAGCTGACCTGCTAGAGAACAGCTCTGCAAGGATGGCCATGAGCCAGCAGCAGCCTTGCAGCCAGGAGGGTCAATGATGTCCTGGGGTGCATTGGGAAGAGTGTGGCCAGCAGGCCAAGGGGGGTGATCCTGCCCCTCTAATCAGCCCTGGTGAGGCCAGTCCTGGTGCTGTGTCCAGTTCTGGGCTTCTCAGGACACGAAAGAAAAGGACCTACTGGAGAGGGCCCAGTGATGGGCTACAAAGGTGATTAAGAGCATCCCTCTTATAAGGAGAAACTGGGGATGCTGGGCCTGTTAGGTCTGGAGAGGAGAAGATTGAGAGTGGGTCTCACCAACACCTGTAGATATCTCAAAGGTAGGTTTCAAGAGGATAGTGCCAGACTATTTTCAGTGGTGCCCAGCGACAGGGAGAGGAACATAAATTAAACCACCTGAAGTTTCATCTTAACATGAGGAAAAATTTCTTTACACTAAGGGTGGTCCCTTCTAATTGTGATTCTGTATGAATTATTACAATTTATAAAACTTTCTATATTCATATTTAACATGAAATCAAGCAAAATTTTTCCAACTCTTTATATTATTGTCTAATCAGCATTGCAGTATATATTTTGTGATAAATCATACTTACACCTTTTATTCATTTTCAATTAGTGTATTAAAGCATATATTATATTTGAATAAAAAAGCCTTAAGAATTTTGTTGCTATTTTTGAAACTACAAGTTTATGCAAGTTACATTATTGTTTCCAGATGAAGACTTTAATTGAGATTAATTAGGCTAGTACTGCTCTACAGAGTAATTTTTGAAAGTGTTCAAATCCCTAAAGTCATGGAAAATAGGGACCATGTGTCTGCTACTAAGCGCATGTTAGAAAGCCCTTTCAACAGGAAAAACTCAGAGCCAATTAAAGCTAATCATGTAGCATTCTGATGCTGAATCCTTTAATCTTTTCATTTCAAGGTATTGAATCTTTGCAGGAATCAAAAGCTTGTAAAGAATAAACCAAATTCCAGAGTGAAGAAAAAAAAAAGAAATTTCAAGATGCATGAAATAATCTCAACATGAAAGACAGAATAGTTCTAACTACTGCTGGCCTATGCTAGAAACTCTAGACAATTGAAATGCTTCAAAAGCATTTCATATTCCCTTCTGAGAATATCGGAGTTTTGTCCATACACATAATTCTAACATGGAAGGAAAACATGGATACATTGCAATGAATTCTTGAAACAAAGGGCTGACTTTGAAGAGTTGCCTAACCGAGAGTGATTGAGAGATCTTAAACCTCGAGTCACTTAATATTCCATCATGCCACCAAGAAAATAAAGCAAAAAGATTAGCCTTTTGGCTATATTTTAGATTTCTATCCTTTACTGCTCATTTTCAGCACCAAATTCTTTAAAGACATGCCAATCTGCATGTGTAGATTAGAGAGAGATAGAGAAGACTGTGTGAATTTCTCTTTAACAGATACAGATAATTGAATTGTTATGGAAAAAGTTAAATATATTAGCTCTTTACTGCTCTCAAAGGACTAAATTACAATGAAGTGGTGATAGTCCCTTTGAACTGCCTTGTTAGAATTCTGACACACAGGAATGTCACGTTTCCTGCATCTTAGACAGTGGGAATGGTCTCACAGTATGAAAAAAAAATGCAACAGCACAAGGATTTTAGATTATTCTGCAGAAAGAAATAGCATTAATATGAATTGAAGAAGACATGTCCCATTTACCAAAGCTCTGTCCTACAGAGGAGGAAGCTGAGGATGCCTCCAGCCCATCTCCACCCTCCCTCACCTTTCAAGTGAGGAAGTTGAGATAAAAGAGCTTTCTAGCCCCTTGGTTACCTCATGGACAGCTTTTGGGCTGGTATGAAAGCATGTAGTACATGAACATATGTGAACCTCGTGAGGATCAAAGCAATCCCAGCATTGGTACAGAATGGGCGATGAATAGTCTGAGACCAGTCCTGCAAAGAAAGATTTTGGGATATGTGTGGATGAATAATTGCATATGAACCGGCAGTGTGCACTTGCAGCCTAGAAAGCAAAACATATCCTGGGCTGCATCAACAGCAGTGTGGCCATCAGGGAATGCAGGGAGCTGATTCTGCTCCTCTTCCCCACGTTCCTGAGCAACCCACCTGCAGTTATGCATACAGTGCTGGGGTCCTCAGCACAGGAAAGAGCTGATAGAGTGAGGCTAGAGGAGAACCACAAGAAGGGTCAGAGGGCTGGGGCACCTCTCCTGCCCAAGAAACTCTGAGAGAATTGGAATTGTTCTGGGGTAAAAAAAGACTAAGGAGAGACATTATTGCAGTCTTTCACTATATAATGAAGGTTTATAATACAGAGGCTTTTTACCATGGCCTGTAGTGACAAGATAAGGTACAATGGTTTTAAGCTGAAAGATGGTAGAATTAGGTTGGACATGAGGAAGATTTTCTTTAAATTAAGGCTGGTGAGACACTGGAACAGGTTGCTCAGAGAAGCTGTGGCTGTTTCATCACTGGCAGCGTTCAAGGCCAGGTAGGATTGGGTTTTTGGCAAGCTGGACTCATGGAAAGTGTTGCTTATTGTAAGGAGGTTGGACTACATGATCTCTAAAGGTCCCTTCTAAACCAAACCATTCTGTGATTCCAAATGCAATAACAGGGCACTAAGTACACCAGTAGGCTCTTGCTGCCATAACCATCTCTTCCACAGCGTCTGTCCACCTAGATTTCTACCTCACATTGTCCAAGAGCTACATTTTAGCTCAATTCCTTGTCTTTTCCCTGAGCTTACAGCTGGGTTTCAGCAAGAGAGACCAGCTGTGCAGGAGAAGGCAAGCTGGGAGCAAGCAGTCACATAAGGCAGGGCAGCAGCCTCAGGATTGAGGTAACAGTGCCACAGTACCCCATGAAGCACAGCAAAGCTGTTTGTGACAGTCTGTGACTGTAAAAGATGTCCCCTGAGAGGGCAGGCTTAAGGTCAAGCTCAGACTGCAAGTCAATAATACAATGCCAGGTACAAAATTAGGAACAGTGTACCCAGGACAGAGCTAGGACTGGGATTCAGATGGAATACAGCTGCTGGACAGTGGGTGGAGGCAGTGTGGCTGGAAAATGTGGATGAAGCTGGAGTAACATCTACAACATCACCTGAGTTAATTAGGAACACAAGCCCTGTTCTCCAAAGCCTTGCAAGGCACTTCTCTAAAAATGTTTTGATGTTTGTGACAAGTCATTAGCGGTGGCTTTCAGAAGAAAGATTTCCTGCTAATTGGTAAAGCAAACACCTCCTTCCCTTCACCAAGCTTTGAATCAAACATTTTGAGTCAACATTTTGATGTGGGCCATCACCCACACATCTATTCCCTACTTGTTTGAAAGAATGGCCCTCATGTAGACTCCCTGGAAAAATAACCATTCTGAGACAACACATATCTGATGGGTCTCAGGGTTATTTAATTATGCTTGTGTTAAAAGGTCCATAATAATGGTAAAGATTTAACTGCTAAAACACAGTGTAAAACCCTTCCTTTTATGAGTGAAGTTATTACAAATATGTGATCCCAGCTGTCATTCTATTTTCATGAAATTGAATAGGAGCAATGGGTTTGCCATACTACAACTGAGTAGTCATATTATCTGTGTCTATCTAGAAGCTGCTATGAGGTAGGAAAATGGCCTAAATTATAGTGCTGCTCACTGGTACTGCTGTAGCTAAGTTTGTGTCAGCAGTTCTATGTGAAACCAGCTTTTCCACTTAAATATTATTCCTCTCCTAAATCTTGGAATCAGATCTTGTTTCTCAAGCATATTTGTTTCTCCTTTGAAAATTAAAAATAGTCCATAGTATCTTCTTCAAAACCTCAGTATAAGGCAAAAGTGTATATAAATACAACCATACACAGGCAAACACATATAAATGTTGATAAAATGGTGGAAATAACGAAATTATAATCTGATAAAATTCAAATTGTGGATCAGGGCATGTCAGCAAACCTTAGGACCTGAATGTCTACTTTCTTATTGATGGCTTAGGTTATATTCTAGAGTCTAAAGCTACATTTTTGTTATTAAGTGAAATCATGCCATTTTCAAAGGCTGGAACATGACTTAGTCTCATCTTTGTTGTAAGGCTTTCTTGCCTCATGAAACGCAGTGGCTTCATTTAAGCTCTATGTTGAGAGTGATAAGTCCCAAACCCTGGCTAGGAATTGTTTAGTTCAGGCTAGAATCATGCAAAATCCCATTCTTATATACTAATACTGCAAAGAATAACTTGCCATTTTCAGGGGCATTATGTGATTTATTAGTGTAGGTAAAACCTAAAGAAGAGAGAAGTCATCAATTTCCTTTTATACAATAATTTTTTTGTGACATTAATATTTTGCATTTATCTACCCAAACACTGAGAATGCTGTTAAGCTGCCTGTTACCTGAATGCTTTCCTTACTTTTTCTTCTCATTCAGCTATAATGCTCTCTGCAATCCTTCACGGTAATGCTAATCTCTGGGTTTTTTATATCTTTGAACAGCTGAGACTTGGGAAGAGTTACAGAATTTGATTGCAGTACTTTCCATACACACAACCCAGAAGCCGTTGCAACCCAGTTGAGAAGAGAGAAGGGAAGACATTCCCTCTGAGTTAGCTTTCTATCACTATTCCAAAAAGATGCAGCATCTTTCAAAATGCTCTTCTGTTTTTTTAGCATAAAGTATTTATGTATTTATATATAATATATATATATATTATATATATATAAATTAAAATAGTATGGAAGCATTAAAAGGTCTACTCAGAAGCTAAAGGGCCAGATGTTGATTCCAGGTTTTGGGTCAATTCAGTTTACCATTTAACAAACAGACACACATTTTTAAAAATATACAGATACAGAATTATCCAAATACATTAACTAGGTGATTGCTGAAGCCTGAAAAAAAATGAGATGAAGAAAAAAGAATTAAGCTAAATAGACAGAAGTCTGAAATCTATGGGAGGTGAACAGGTTTAATTGGGAAATGCTGTATTCTCCTTAAAACATTGCAGGATGAGGGAAAAGTTAGTGCAGCTGGGTCATTCTTGAGTTGGATGGAGATCAACTCAGACATTAAGCACATTTGTGTCCATTCAAAATAAGTTTACAAAGCTTGACTCTGTGACACAAAATGTCTTAAATAGTTTCTCTCCTTTCCAATGTATACAACTGATACAGTTATATATGAAAATCTTTGATTGACTGAAGAAAAGAAAACTGATCAGTGAGGCCTCAGGTGATGGTCTAATGGAATCAGAGAACTGTCTTCAAAATTTTTATTTGACCTTTCAGAGAATTGCTTATTTTGGCTTTTTTTACTAGTGTGATTTTTAGAGGTGGCAAGAAAGTGGAAAATACCTGTGGGTTAATAGACCATGACTGCTTCCAGATTTGTACATCCCATTTTGCTTGGCTCTATTTCTGCAACATTTCATTGCAGGTATTCTGCTGAATACACAGCTAAGAGAGGACTGTGGAGAAAATTATTGGAGAATACTGTTCAGACAGTTTACATAAAGTGAAGCTATTACTTAGGAGACTGATTATTTCCTGGACTGGAGCTCCAAGGGCACAACTTATGTTCCAAAAGATAAGTGTCTAATATCATTCTGGATTGCTTATATGTGCCTGGTGTCCTTCTGCTACTTCAGGACAGGACAAGTCTGCTCAGAATCCTGAGTCACAGTAGCCAGACCCTCTTGGCTTTGCTGTGCAGCCCAGGGCATGTCAGAGAACAATTAGATGTCCTTGCACTACCTGACTGAAACCCCTTGACCACAGGCAACTGCCTAAATGCAGATGTCTTGCTATTAAGCACTTTGAAGTTCTTTGCTTTGCCACCAGCTACCATTTGAAAAGGGCACAGGTGTTAAAGTCATCTTCCATAATCTATACAGGTGAGTTGGACACCTGAGAGCCGCTCAAATAATACTGGAGGTCTACCTTTAGGTAAGTGAATACTGTTATTGTGTCTGTGTTGGACAACTGAATCACTCCCCAGGCTCCACAACTGTTTATTTCATCCCCACTTGTCTTGAGGAGTGCCTGGACTCTTATCTCACATTTAGACATCTGTGTTTGCTATCTCCCAGGACCAAAATGTCAGATACATCACATATCTGACACTATTTATAATAATAGATAGTCTGCAGCTTGCAGAGAAGTGGAGGAAATCTTAGTGAGATATAAGGTGGAGTAACTTTAAAAAAAAATAGCTTTTCGAATGGGAAATTTGATTTTTGAGATGCTTTTAGCAGGGCTATGTGGCCATGTAGTAAAGCATTAGTAGAGCTTCTCAACACTGCACAATTCCTAAGACAAAATTTGTTTCATACAGCATGAGGTTAATCCACTCCAGATTTCTTGATAAAAATAAAGACAATTAAATCACTGGATTGGAATCTGTGGTTGCCAAAACTGACCATTTAATATGGCCAAAAGCATATTTCCAGCCAGTCTTTCAGAGGAGCTCAATGTCTCTAAACAGGAAAAGGATGAACAAATTTGTCTGGAAGGAAAAAATTGTAAGAAAAATAAAAATACCTCTTCATATACCTCTTGTTTCTTGATATAACACCCAAAAAAGGGCAGTTTTAACCATAACTTTCTTTATTTCACTTGAAAAGTAAAATGTAAGTAGAAGGGAAAAACATCATGAGACATAAAGAAAAAAAGAAAGGTTCAAATTAAATAATAGTGTCCCTGTACATATGGCAGAAGACAGTTGGAAGAGGATGGAGATTTTCTTGAGGAAGAGAAATTCTAGTAATGTTATCTATAATAGTACATCATTTACTACTACTACTATACATATATATAGTAGATATATCTATCTTTAGTACAACTAAAAAGACACAAGCCAATGGTTAGCAATGGAGTATGAATAAAAATAATCATTGTTTACTGCATTTGGAAAGGAGTAGATCTGTTTTTCAGACTGATGTATTTTTATTATATCATGTTCTTTCTAAAAAAAAAAAAACAAACAAACAAAAATGTTTGATAGTGAGAAATACTTTTAGATTTGGTTGTCATTAATAGTTTGTACTTAAACATCTCAGGAAGACATGTAAGAGTTTGCTTCGTTTACAGTCCATTTTCATGAACCTGGGAATACCAGAACACTGATGTGCTGTTACTGTTCATGGATTTTAAATAGGTAAATGCTGTCTCTACCTCAAGACTATTAATCTGTCACCAGTCCTAGGGAAAATAATATAAAAATTTCACACAGCATTCAGGGGGTAATGAACTAAGTGACAGCTAATGTCAAAATAGATACTAATAGGTAGCCAATGATATAATAGATATTATCTATCAAACTTTACTTGCTGCTGAGGTTTTAAACTTGGTAAAAGCATCTTCTGTAGTTGCTATAGATTTGTCCAAGGTGCCTCATTTTAGAAATGACAATGGGCAGTATTTTTAAAAGCTGCATATTAAGTGGCTCCCAAACTGTCCCACTGTCATGGCAAAGATGAATTATGACTTAGTGGATCTGTTTAACTCCAAGGTCACATAAACTAGCAGAAGTCCAAATGCTATATTCTTGTTGTACAGAATCCAGATGATTTAACATCTCTTCTGACCTTAAGCTGTAGTGATCTGATTGCAAACTGACATTGATAATGCTTAGATGCTGGGAAGGTGTTTAGTATCCAATGATTTTCAAAGCAGGTCTATGTTGGTACAACATTAGCATATACAAATAATAGGTGGTGAACTAACCAAGTTGGCCAAGTCCAACTCTGCCTTTTCCATAAATTATCTGTACTGTTTACAATACAGAAATACAGAGATGCTGCTATAATTTTTACATGTAACCACAATGTACCCACAAATTCAACAGCTCCTTGAGATACTCTTGGATTCTTTACATTAGGAATCATTTGAATTGTCTCATGCTCCAAGGCCACCTAATTTTCTATTATACATGGATCAGCAGATATTAAATGTTATGACAAAACCTACAGGATATATTAAGGAGTCTGGTTTAAAAACAGACTCTTGCCTTCATGTTTAGTCCTAATTAAAAAAAAAAAAAGCTTTGATCAGACTTTGGATCAACGCAAAGAAATTTTGTTGTTGACTATTTGAATCAAATCAAAAACAGTCTGAAAAGCAACAGAGAGGAGGACAACAGTACTAGAATATAGACACTGTCAAGTTTGAAGCAAAACAGCGAGCAGTCTTTCGGAAGGACAAAAACAAAGATTCGTGCTAACTAAAATATCTGTTGCGGTCTGCTAATAGGTTGTAACACTGTTACCATTTTTGTAAGTTTCCATAGCTGGTATTTCCTTTTTAGGAGAAAGGAAAAGAAGGATTTGGATCACCACAAAGTTTGTAATGCTTATAGTATGTGCTCTAACACTTTCCATTTAACATGTAAGTCCAGTGTAGAGGCTGAAAAAAATAAAATTTCAATTAGGAGGAATGGAAGTTTTCAGATGAAAAAATAAGCACCTACAGCCTCCAGAATCTGGAACTGAATTGTTTTTAGTGGAACTCATTAAATATGAGTCAGCTTTCAGTAATATTTTCAAAATGCTGCAGAATTCTACAGAAATACTTAACTAATTGTTCCTGGAGATTTGTGCCAATATCATATTTTTGTTTATTCACTATATATTGGCTAACATGCTGTATATTCACTGCTTAGAGACATAGAAAACATCATATATGAACATTATGTTGCCTCTTTATAATTAAGTGGCTTGCTGCATGGTGTCCATGGAACAGCTTTTTCCCTTAATGGAGGTTTCTTAACCCCTGCTGCAGGTTGCCAAATAAAATGAGCCAACCTTCATTTCATCTTGAGAGTAATATTTAATTTAAATTCTGAGTGATCAGAGAGAAAACCTCATTGCTCATTTCCTGTGGCAGTGTGAAAATTTCCACAAGGAATTTTTCTGGAGCTATATATTCTTATGGCAAAAATACTCTACTCCTGATACTGGGTACCCAATTCTCTTGGTTCTGTGTACCAGATGTGCGCACAGGTTTAAGATGAAAACAAAGAAGGAGTTGGTTTTGATAGTATCTATTAAGTTTTGGTAACCTAAGTCTTTTGGGGAAAAGGGTATTAAATCCAAATAGATTCGGAGGCACTTCCATTTGTGCAGAAGTGCAAAGAAGCTATAAAGAAGGCAGTTTTACAAGAGAAAAAGAGAGGATTTCGCTGATCAGTGTAGAAACAAAATGGTGACACTGTAACTCAAGAATATTTGAGTGCATGGCCAGGTCTCAGCCAGTGCAAATTGACTTTCAGTGAGCTCTGCTTTCAGATTCTTTCATTACAACCCATTAGACTTGGCCATCTCCAGCCATGAAAATATAAATTAAAAAAAAAAAAAACAAAAAAAAACAAAACACAAAGGGGCTTTTATCACATAAAAGAAATATTTCTATTAATATATCACAAGACAAAGACAATTAGATTATAATAGGTTTTGATCATATTTCCCATCAAAGAAAGATGAATAATTAAGGTATAAAAGAAAATAAATTTTAAAGAAAAACTGCAGCACAGTGGTTGTAAAGGTGAAATATTAATATGGCCTGACATCATCAGTGTGAAGCATATTCATAACCAGTTTACAACTTAGATGACATAGGTGAATTTACATATTATTTTGTGTATTCATTGGAAATTAGCTAGACTTCATTCACATGCTGTTTAATGACTTCTGAGAGCTAACAAAAGAACTACTGCACAGAATACAAAATAGGACCAGAAATAAAGAAATCACGCAACCACAGTCCCACCCTCTGTTGCAGAAGAAGCAATACCTTCATTTGCTGAGTTGTAGTACCTACCTGCTCTCCCAAACAGGCTTATGAGGTGATAGCTTCATGAATTAGAACAGTAAGATTAGGAAAAGCATAAAAATTATGCCAAAGGGCAGTATTAAATAACAGATTGGAGAGACAGAAAAAATCTTATTAAAAAGGGAGGAAAATCTATTGTTTTTTATCTTAACCTCAGAAGGCATGTGATTCTTCATCTTGACTGTGCAATTTACATAGCTAATTTAAAACAGTCAGCAAGACAGGAACTATATGAATGAACAAGTGTCAGCTGAACTTTATGTGACCCAAGGTTTTACCATGTTAATTTCAAAATATCATCAGTTTGCTTAATAAGATTTTTAAGCTAAAAAGATATGCATGTTTTATATTTCTGTTATCAGAATGAGAAAAAGGATGTATACTTGATATACAGAAAAAGCTGGTTCATAAATACAACTGTGCCAAAAGCATATTAAGCCTGGATTATCCTGTACTTGCAGCCAATGTTCAATTCTATTTGTACTGCAAATGCAAAACTACACCTATTACTGAGGGTTCAAAATATACATTAATTTATCATAATGTTGGGCTTGTCCTTCAAAACAAATCTATAGTCAGAGAAAGCACAATTAATGCCTTTCCTGTGATTTTAAAATTCTCTTTACATTGCTCACCTTGTTATATATGAGCTTCATTGCTCACCTTGTTATATATTCTTCCATAGAGCAAATCTTGATATTATCTTAAAGGTTATCTCTTTCTGCATGAAAAATATTTTTTTATTCCAACTGATCTCTTGCTGAGTGCTGCTTGTTGTTACATTTGCAGTCAACTCACAGCTGAGGTTTCTTTGGTCAACTAAAGCTAATGAAGTAGTTTTCAGATAAATATCATTCTGTGCATGAGAAACTCCATCTGGTCTCCATTTGTCTACATGCGGAACAACAGCAGCTTTGTCCACTTGTACATTTCTAGTGCTGATACCGTGCAGTTTTTCACTTAGATTAATTCACTAGTGTAATCCCACTGCTTCACATTCACTTCCTGGCACCATTCAAGCAGTAATGCAGTAACGATCCGTCACCAACGTGTTTCCCAGAGTGTAAATGGTTCTCCCACACCAGGGAGACAGGCACCATGTCAGAACTCCAAAAGCATAACATTGCACTATGTGGAGCTAATTGTTTGCAAATTGGGGCATTGCAGAAGCACAGAGCTCTTTAAGTGTTTGTTGTCTTTCCTGCTCTTGGTGAAGGGCAATGGCTTTTCCCTGCTCCCAGTAGCCTTCACTGCTCTGGAGACTGAGATGCATCAGCAGCAAATTTTGGGAGAAGCTCCTCTTCAGGAAATAGATAGGGTTGTCCAGCCCAGACACATTCTGTACTACATCTTTTCATAAAGATAAGTTGAAAATGGACAAAATCCCTGAATTTCTCCCCCAACAATTACAGTCAAATGCAATTAAACACACAAGACATTTTAAAATGGCTTGTGCATGCTTTCTATATGCACATTTGACAGTTGTCCCTACACAAATCTATAAAAAAAAAGATGTTTCTCATAAAAAGGAAGGCATCCTCCATTTAGAGATAAGGGAAAGTTCCTATGGAAGCATTAAGATCTACTTTAAACTGTTACTTTCTTAATATTATTTTTCAACATTGCCTGGTGAAAGTAACATCTCATCCAAGCCTTAAGATGCATTCTTGAACTACATCCATGGAATAAGAAACAGACAACATAAAGCTGAGTAGTTCCAGATTTTGAAAAAGCAGGAGAAAACTGTAAGTGCAAAATGAACGAATGTATGGAGTGAGTTTACAGTAACTGCTCAAAACCCATTCCTGGGATGTGTTTTCATTAAACAAATATACATTCAACCACCAAAAATCTCCAGACCAAATCAATTCCAATGATTTGCAGAAGAATCTTTGGACTCAAGTATGTAATCTTTGAACTCAGTATGCAATGTGGAAAAGGGTATGATTCAAAGATAATTTTGAATCTGATTCTTAGGCTAAAGTTTTCATTAAACATATTTTACTGTGGTCATAAGACAGTTAAAGAAAAAGGCAGAAAAATGAATGAGTCACTTGGCTGAAGAAGAACAGCAGCATTGAGGTCTGACTGCTGTGTGTTAGTTCATGTCTAGCAGTATAAAATAAGTTGGAAAACAAAAGCCTGTTTGCAATTCTTTTTACAACATAACGTATTTTCCCTCTGAAATACAAAAAAAAAAAATCTTGTATAAACCTATGGCTTTTTAACTTTCTCAGGTTTGTGAAATATCATTCTCTGATCCCACAGGAGGAACAGATGGGTTGTCCTTGTACAAAATATGGTATCCACCTGCACTTCATTAGAGAGCTGCATTTTTGTACATGCCACACCACAAGATCACCATGATGACATAGCAGCTTTAGAGAACAGCGTGACTAGGGCTTTTTTTTTTCCCTCTTGTAACACAGAGGATCTGGCAGACTTTTACCTCCTGACACTGTTTAGAGCATATATTGGTCGATACAGCCTCTTATTGCATCTGCTCTGGGAATTAAGGAAAGCAGCTTGAAGGCAGTAAGGTAAGTGCTGCTGCATGCTTTAACCGTAATGTTCAGCTGTTTAAATGTAGCTGCAATGGGAACGAAAATATGACAGGATAAGTTTGCCAATTTGTAAATTGAGCACAAATCAACAGTTTTACTGTCGATTCACTATCTCAGTTTCCTTCAAACAGCTTCACATATTTTGTACATCAGTGTTGCAATTTTTTACAGTCTGTTTTGTTCTACATCGGAATAAGAGTTGACATACAGTACAAAGACATTTGTAAGAGTACTCACTGTTTACTTTTTTCATTCATAATAGTGAGAGCTTCGTAAACCCCATTTGCTAAATCATTTTGCTTCATTCTAGAAAAAGACAACGTATCCTGATATTTAAATAATTAATCACATAAACAATGATAAACACTAGGTATTTTTTTAAATTTCTAATCAGTTTTAAAGCACATTTTAAATACACTAGTGAAACTTTTAAAATTACAGACTTTTGCAAACTGTATAAGTTAAGCTACAGAATTAAAGTTGATTGACTCTTAATTTTATATTTCTTTTGTTTCACAATAAATTAATAAGGAAATATAGACAAAGTCAAACATAGTTAGAATAATATTTCTACACTAATGCAGCAAGCATTTTCCCAAAATCATGGATTTACCATTTAGTATGTTTTGGCAAGTTGCCTGAGCAACTTCACAAATATTTTCACAGGTATTTTGCAACACAACTCCTTAGAACAGGCACAGGCAATTAATTAAAGCATGTTTATGTTGTAAGATAAACATCAAAGAATGTATTCTGATTTCATATTTTGGATTTATGTAGTTCAGTGCAAAAAACAAGCATGATCTATTAACCTTTTACACTTCAGACAGTGAAACATTCAGATACCTGAATGAGAAATGCATTAATAAAACAAGTTAAATAAATTTCCTATTTACTTTGCAATTTTATGTTACACACATGTCCATATGCCCCTTAACTACAGAATTGTCACATAAATTCTAAAACATTTTGATAAATTAATTCAAAGCACTTGCTATGTAACATTTTTAGTTACTTCTAGGGTTCTGCAGAGCAGTGAAATTTTGTACTCTATTTAAAGGACTGTAAGACTATGATATCAATAATGAAACTTAGCATTGCAGATATGATTTGAAACTAGAAGAAAAATAGAATTTGAATTTAAAATGTCTATGTTATTCTAAAACTATAAAATTAAGGAGGTGTGTAAAAAATGTTACTGTAAGGCCAAAGAATGTAGTCCAAGGAATTCATTACCCTCTTTTTATACTTTGAATACAGAAGTACTTGATTTCCTTTCTGTAATGTTTAGTACCTAAATAGGACTGGATGTTGAGATGAATTGTCTTACTTCAGTCTTTGCTTTCAGATGAGCTGTACTTATTTATACCAGCAGGGGTCTAAAGGTCGAGCTCATGTTCATGTTGCGTGTTCTCATGCAGTAATGAAAGACATGAAAGAAAATTACACTGACAACTACTATTTCAATGATTATCCTGGGGTTTGTAATTAGGTAAATGTGATGGGACCAATGCCATTGAGATGATATGCAATCAGATTCCTTTTTCAGGGGACAGCAACTTAATATCTAGCAATGGAACTTTATGAGTTGTTGAGTGGAAGTAACATAAGAACATTTTAAAAAAATTCTTTGTACTGTACTGAACAAGATCAATAGGCCCTGCCTAGAGATGCTTTAAATGAGATTGTTATCTCACTAGAATAGGATGTGGCTTTTAAGAAGTCAATAGAAGCAAAGACATTTAGAATTAGGGAAAATTTTGTAGCTATGGCCCTGCACTTTAAGTCCTCTGTGTAACAATTCCAATACCAAGACTAACTTACTCTGCTGGAAGATTGCCCAGATCTGAGATCAATGTTTTGTGGTCTGTTTACAGGCTTCAAATACTTTCTGAAATTCCTTAAGAAAAAAAAAAAGGTTTTAAGGATTTTCTTAATCCTCTCAGTCTCTGAACAGTAGTTGAGTACTTGTAGCCTTGTCTTTTACTACTGAAAATCAAAGTAAGCTCACTGACTTTATTGATTCTAGACTTACTTTTCCAGCAGAACATCTATCTAGCCAGTAAGAGGTATAAACAAGGTACTAGCCTTCCCAGATTAATTGGCATCTTGTGGAGTACCTGATGAGAAAGCTATGGCCTTAAAGAGTTAAGTCACCCGACGTATACTGAATCACAAACATCTCCAAAGACACCGAATGTCCTTTTGCTGTATGTGAACTGAAAAACTAACTATGTAAAGCCAGTGTTTTATTGTTCAATTAATTTAGAATGGGCATAAAATGTAACCAAGACCTTTGTTGTATAGAGAATTTGCAAGAACATTTTCACTATCTGAAATTCAGTCATTTCAGGTCCACTGTCAGATTCAGTCATTTCAGATCCACTGCACACATATGCAATACTGGTTGTTTGGCATGTTAAAGATAATATGCTTTATATTCCGATTTGTTTGCTTGAAACTTAGTGGACCATGCTTTACAGAACATAATCCATGAGAAAAAGAGCTTTCAAGCTACACACATTGTAGGAAACTCCCTTTAGTGCATCACAACAACACATCTTAACAACACACTATGTATGAGAGCATTACCCTCAGTTTTAACTTCCCTGTCTCTTTCAAACTTAAGTCAAATAGCCACATGTTTAGAAATGAGACAATTCAGCACATTAGGAATGCTTGGTAGAATTTAAATGGTGGCACTATCTCTGAATGTGGCCTTCATCAAAACGGAAAACTTCTGTGGCAAGTTTAAAAATCTTGTACTTCATCATCTTTCTTGTGACTTAGTCAATGAAGGCAGAAAGATATGAAAAAAAGTTTTACTTACAACAGCAAAATGGCCAGCAATTTTGCATTGCAAAGGAAGATTATACAAGACAGGGGCAGTAATATAGTGTTAACAATGTAATACTAACAACCCAATATTTTTTTCTTCATTAAAAACTTTAAATAGGAACTGTAATTAGTTTTTAAATAGAATCTTTATGCGGTAAAATTTCAAATATTGCTGAGAGAGATAAAAAAATAATGTTATATCCTGTTTGTTCCCTTTCACCATACAGGGACGAGACACATTAGAAAGATGACTTTAAAATCCCTAGCTGTCTTTCTGCTGTTGATTGGTGGCAGTTTTTGCCAGTATGACTACGGTCCTGGAGATGATTATGGTTATGATCCTTTTGGGCCATCCGCAGCAGTCTGTGCCCCAGAATGTAATTGTCCTTTAAGCTACCCTACTGCCATGTATTGTGACAATCTTAAGCTGAAAACCATTCCAATTGTACCAAGTGGAATAAAATACCTTTATCTTCGAAACAATATGATTGAGGGAATTGAAGAGAACACATTTGACAATGTAACAGACCTACAGTGGCTGATCCTGGATCACAACCATTTGGAAAATTCAAAAATTAAGGGAAGAGTCTTCTCTAAACTAAAGAACCTGAAGAAACTTCACATTAACTACAACAATTTGACTGAAGCTGTTGGACCACTTCCCAAAACTCTAGATGACCTGCAATTAAGTCACAACAAGATCACAAAAGTCAATCCTGGTGCATTTGAGGGGTTGATGAATCTGACTGTCATTCACCTCCAGAACAACCAGCTGAAAGCAGATTCCATTTCTGGGGCTTTTAAAGGCCTGAATTCACTTTTGTATCTTGACTTAAGCTTCAATCAACTTACAAAGCTACCGACAGGACTGCCTCACTCCTTGCTCATGCTGTATTTTGATAATAATCAGATTTCCAACGTTCCCGATGAGTACTTCCAAGGTTTTAAAGCCCTGCAATATTTACGTTTATCCCACAATAAATTAACAGATTCTGGAATACCAGGTAATGTCTTCAACATCACATCACTAGTTGAGTTGGATCTCTCCTTCAATCAGCTGAAGAGCATTCCAATTGTCAGTGAGAACCTGGAAAACTTCTACCTCCAAGTCAACAAAATTAACAGTAAGTTAAATTTACACATATTCATTAATCTTTATCACAGACTAGATACTGATGGTCAATGCAAGTATCTGAAATAACACATCAACCAGTCTGAAAAAATAGTACTGGTTAGACTGTTAGCACACTAACATTTACCTAATAGTTGTCCACATCCATGTTAAAAGACAGATATTTACTGAATACACTCAATATATCCTTAAAATGAGAAATTTATGCTTTCATACTGATGTGGATTTTTTCCTCAAACTCTTGTCTTGTGTAAATTGGAGTAACTACATAGGCGCCAATGGAGTTGTCTTATACAATTCAGGAAAAAAAATTGAAAAGTTTGATCAGTGCAAAAAGATGTTCAAAATTCTTAAGCTGACAAAAAGAGAGAGATGTCATGTGAGGATATGACTATGATAACCTTTCAGGAGCTGCTAATCAAAATGCTGGAGGGAGGAGAAAGGGAGAAAACAACAAATTCATAAGATAGCAGGCACAAGATGCCGTGAAAAAGATACATCAAAGTAACTGCATTTGTTTCTTTCCTCCCTTGCTTCATGCAGCATCCCTCCAAATCTCTCTTGAAATCCAAAGAGCTGCCCCTGTTCTTTCTCTTCATTCCTGTTTCGCACATCATACGATCAGGCAAGTTTGTCTCCATTCTCTTACAATCTGAAAAATGTTCCTTCTGAAGTCAAGAAATGCCACAACTTTCATCAGACCATGAAGGTTTCTGCAGAGACAGGGCTCTCACAAGGCTGTCCCATTCCTGGGTTGACAAAGAGGTGTTGCAGAGCTGGAGAGGCCTCACCACCATGCCAGAAGTTCTCCAGCTGCACCTCTGTCAGTGTAGTCCCTGATGGAGAGGGAGATGTTCCAAATATGACTGTGGTTTATCAGGAAGATTTATATCATCTTGCTTGTTGATATAAAGTAAACCACAAAATCCTCCCTTCTGTTTGTCTGCTTGTATCCATCAAGGATTAAGAGTATCAGTGTTAGCTACTCCATACATAGCTAACTCCATGAAGATGTAGACTTTAAAACCAAGTATTTTTAGTGGAGATCTTGCCAGACCGAGGGCAAGATATTTTTACATGTTTTGTATGTACTATGTTTCATTTTTCTCAGTGGCTTTTTTTTTTCTAGTGCATCTTAGTTTCTTGTTTTCATGAGGGAAAACAGTGAGATAATAGTTCCCACCTAAGGCATACAGCAACCTGTGGAACTCTACCAGATACTCTGCCACTCCTAAAACAGCTAAAAATTATTATTTTTAATTTCTCATGTGATATAAGCACTTTTCCCTGCTTAGAATGATCTGAGCTTTCTGCAAGTTAACCAGGTACCAAGCTTGGCTGGTGTTCACTTTTCCAAGGACATCAGAGTCAGGGACGATGACAACAATTTTAGCTTTTCAGGGCAAGCTGCATTTTCAGGGGGATGGTGTGGGGAGTGGATGCTCACCAGCTACTGCTACACTATCATTGCTACCCTATGGACTGATGCACCAGAATTATGATTTACTGGGTTTTTTCCCTTATCATAAATTCTAGCAGACTTCAAGAATCAATTTCTCAGCTATCTAATTTTACAGGCACAATATATAGTTCCCTAAGATGCTGATTGACAATGTGGGATAAAAATTAATTAGAAATAATCCTTAATATAGGGCAAACAAAGCCTTTGGATTTCACCATTCATGACACCTGACTTACAGCTATGAGTGCTTAGTCTTTTGGGAAATTGAGTTGATTGATCTGTGATTATTTAAACCTCAAACCAACAACCAGTTCCTTTGTTTAATAAATTGTTATGATTTACCAGTGATTTATGAAAGTAAACTAGGCCAGCTTCTGTTCCATGCAATGGCCTATGGCACACATATGCAGTGAGTCTAAGGAGTAATGATAATTTGTCCCCAGATACACAAAAGGTATAATCTTTCAGTTTGTGCTTGCTTAGTTTGAAGTTTTCATTATACTGAGAACTAACATAAAGATATTTTTCCATAGTTCTTAAATTGCTATGTCTCCCTTTTTCTCAGGTACCTTAAAGCTTGCAGTTAACATTTATATTTGTCTAAGAAAGAATAATCTGGTTCCAACTTTGTTGATATTACTGGAAAGAATATTTCTCTAAATTACTGTCCATGAGTTTCACCATGGACTTGCTACAATCATTGTGCATTGTCATTCATAAAAAATAATTTGTTTGAGAAATACCCTTATTTGAGTGACTTTTTTGAACAAGAACTGATAATAAACTCATCAAAATATGTATTAGAATTGGTTTTGCCTTAGTATGTGTTGTTTCCCTCTGTGTTGCAAGAAGCAATGGGTGAAGCAGATAGCAAACTCTTAAGAAATCAGATTCAGAGTAACTCCTCTGATTTCTAGCTAATAAATTGAAGCACATAATAAATCCATTATATTAATTGTAGGTGTCAAATCTACAGTTTTATCTACTGTACTTGGTGCATATTGGATCTCCAAGCTAGAATAGGACCATGGAAGATTTAGAAAAGCTTTTGCTTTCTCCATAGCTCAAACCTAAACTGTAGTTTCTAAATTGAAATGTCTTTAAGATGACATTATTATTATATAAGCACACATATGCATGTGCACACACACACACACACACACAGAGACTTATGTTACAGGCTCCTCAAGGCAAAAAGAAACTCTGCAGGATGGAAAAAAAACTTCAGTAATCAAAGAGGTTCAGTGAAACAAGAAAAGGGTCCAAAGATGGCCTTCTTCATATTTCATCTGTACTTATAAGAGATTAAGAAGAAAATTGTTGCTTCCACATGAAACCCCAGGAAGTAATGGGGATACTCTACATCAATGGAGTATGAAAGGGGAAGTATGAAAATGTTCCAGAGGACAGTTAAGAGACTATTTATCAAATTGTAGAAGTGCTTTATTGTCTTTTATCCAGCTCACTCCAACAATTCCCAAAGGATTTTTTTAACATGGCCTATCTAAAAACGTGTCTCATGTGATTAGTGGACAACAAACCAACAATAATGACTATGTAACTTCAGATCCTGTTAGGATTGCCCACTGTACTGTTAGATGAAAATCCAATTTTCAACCAATACTTCTTATTCTCTCAGTGTCTGGCTTATGCAGGAATTCTGTGTTGGGAAAATATATAGGAAAAAAATCCAGGTACACTGTTGCTGAATATGAATTTCATAAATTCAGGAAGACATTTTTTCAGCTGAAACATTAGTAAGTGTAACAAAAGAGGAAGTAAACTACTGAGATATTTGATGCCATTGTACTTCAGTCTAAAGGATTGCAATTCCCCATACAGATTATACAGATAACAGCTCATCCAGTGCACTCATAAGAACCACTGGTCTTATTTTCTGCTAGTAGAGACTGCAACTAAAATGAAACATTTTTTTAATATGCTTTTAACAACTGAAAATTATATAAAGAGTATAAAAAAATTGATATCCACATTCAGATGATGCGGACCAAATATTGGAACAAAATCCCAATGAAGTCCATGACTGAGTTCATTTAACTTCTGGGAGGACAAGTTCTCCATCCATTTCCCAAGTAGTTTTAGCCTCATAAACAGTCAGAACAGATCAGAATTTTGTTATTGCAGTTAAATTTTGTGGTTTATGTGTATGAAGTTTATGTCCTTTTGAGTAGTTAACCATCTCTCCAGCTTCTATAAGCATACCTTCTTTTGCAACCAAATGTTAGCATTTATGCTCAAAAGTAACAATATGGGAAAAAACCCTAAAATTATATTTATAAAGTTTTTAAGTGTTTGTCGTCAGCAAAAATATACTTACCATGTCATTCCTGAATGACAAGAAGATGGAAAAAATCGATATTAGAGTTCAGTTTTATTTCAAACTTTACAAATTAAACCCAAATTATCTGAAGAAAATTGAAACTAAATAGTCAATGATATAGCCTATAGCCCAAGAAAATGAGTTAAATCTCAGGAATTTATGGTTTTATTCAGCAAAATTCCACACAGACATAATCCTATAAACATCTCTCAGATCATATGATCTTAATGAACAAGAATCATTAGTTTGTTTCTGCTGGTACATTCTGAACCAGAAGGGCATTAGATTTGGTCTGAAGTATTAAAATTTTACTATATTACAACATGGACTGCCCAAAGGATGCCATTCATCTCACACCCTTCCAAAAGTAGGCTGCACACTACACAAAATCTAGGAAATTGCTTTGATTTGCTTTAATGAAATTGGAGATCAAGATCTGACTTTTAAATTATGTTTCCTTAACCCCTACTCAAAACAACTTACTTTGTGGCAGGTACCTGAGTCTTTACCCATTCTTATCATCATATCTCTGTCCAAAAAATTACCTATGCTCTTATTACCCATGCTCTTAAGAGCTGCCTGTACATTTATACTTAGTTTGCAAAAGCCATGTTTCATTAGTGATAGAAAATTATTGTAATGCAAGTCCTGGAAGAATCCAATTAGAAGGATGTTAATCCAAAAGTTAATGAGAAGGTATGAAAGGTACTTCCTCCACTTCCTTTAGTACTACAATTTGATCATACTTTCTTAGATGAGTTAAGCAGCCACATAGAAAAGACACATAAGGTGACTTATGAAAGGTAAATCAAATGTTATTTGATTTTGATAATACTAACCTGGTATCTCAGAAATTATGAGATTCATGGGTTCATTTAAGGAGTCCCTTTAACCTTTTAAAGTATTTTCTGTGTGAATTCATCTGATGTCAGTGTTCTGAAGAAGAGCAAGTCTCTCAGACTGTTTCTTTAGTAGTTATGGAGCTTTTCAATAGACTAATCCTCTGTCTGACAAAAGAAACAGGGAATGAAGACCCTCTTTGCAAAATTACACAATGTGGTATGCAGGGGACATCAAATATATTCACATACATTCTCTCCTGAGGATAGATCTTCTCTGCATGAAAGAGTTCTATAATACAGAACAGTGTGTGTGCTCTTCATATTGAGCAGAAAATTTCAGTGATTCATGTAATTTCTAGTTTACAGTTCATACTGATCATAGGACACAAGACAAATTTCCATTCAAGATCTATCTGGTGTTATGAGAACCAAATAATACCTCAACTGAATAGAGACCATATATAACATGATATATAAATTACAATAAATATATATATTTGATAAGTAATTTTTGCATTCAGATTCACCTAATTCTGATGTGAAAAGGTTCAACTGCACAGTTTAAATGTAAAACTCTTCTCCAACCCTAGACCCAAATTTCATTCTGAAACAGGTAAAATAAAATGCATACAAAATATACAGACACCCATTGGACTGCCTGCACTTTAGAGTAAAGCTGTATCATGGTTTCAATTTCTCCAGAAATTTTTTACTTCCTTCAATATCTTATGAAACAGTTTTACCCTTCCATTGTAATGTACACAAACTGACTGATTCATCCCTCTGCATCTCTAGTTTTTTTAAAAAGAGTGATTTTTTCCTTTTATCTATATGCCAGATTCGACGTCTATATGAAATCTGAAGTCTAAAAGTCAAATGTGTACTGGAAGAAAATGGCATTTGAAAAACTCAGTCTTGAAATTCTGAACCTCTCACAACCAACAGAAAGAGCCTCTCCCAACACAAGCCCCTCAAGTTACAATAAATTTACATTGATTCTCATCAGTGTAAATGCAAAATATTGAAAACAGTAAAATGAATTAAAGTCACAATTTTCAACTTAAATAAAAAAAAAAAAAAGCAGAAAAATAATGGTTTTGTCCTATTTCTCCTAATTATTCATGTTTTTCTCTTATTTCTGTTCTCTTTGCTTCAGAGTTCCCACTGAGCAGCTTCTGTAAGGTAGTTGGACCGACGACCTATTCCAGGATCACACATCTGCGCCTGGATGGAAACAACCTCACTCGGGCTGACCTGCCACAGGAGATGTACAACTGCCTTCGGGTGGCCGCTGAGATTTCACTGGAGTGAGATACCTGTGATCATCCAGTTCCCTTCCAGGGGCAGTAACTGCAGGAATAACACACCATGGTAGTGCTTTAAAAATAGGATATGCCTTAAAGCAAGTGTCAATCTGCATATTATCCATTCTGTTTGTTAATATTTAGCAAGGACTTGGCAAACTTAAGGGAATGTGTGCATATTTTTACAAATGGTTCTATTTAGAAAGCACAAGAATTACCAAATCTGATGCAAAATATGTCTTTATCTGGCTATATGAGTTGATGAAAGAGATTCAACTTCATAAAAATCTATATTCATGCATGCAATACATGCCAGCAGGTTCCAGACTCACAGGGAAGTTAGGTGGGATTCATTGTGAGTTATAGTGAGCAGTATGGGCTGGCGTGTGTCCATACAAGATTCCTGTCCAACTTTCCTAATCATCCTGCCTTTTATATATTGTTACCCATTGCAAAGGAAAAATTGATTTAACAATATACGAACAATTTAAAATTTGTGAAAATATGTGTTCAGAGCTTATGACATTGTTATATTAATGGAATACATGAAAGATAACAAGGAAAAAAATATTCAGGTTAAATAATTGTTTACTCTTCTTTTTGTCATACTTTCATTTAACTGTCATGATAAAATTTTTTATTCATTGCTGGTATAATTGTTATTTCAAAATAAATCATATATACAGATATTTTTATTCAATTACTTGCATGCTATTTTTAACCAGACTGTAGAAAATAAAACATATCAAATAGTGTCCTTTTGTCCATATAGTTGACAACTATGTTTCTTTCTTTTATAAAATGAAAAAAAAAACAGGTTAGGACAAGACAATCTAAGCTATTCTATTATTATTAAAATTTATTGTAAGGTTAAATAAACTGTTTTCTCTACTTTGACATTTCAATATGTTTGTATACATAATTTAACATGCACTACTACACTTGTGTTGGCCAATAAATAGATACCTTATGAAGTTTGCAGTATGGGAATTATGGCACTATGAAAACGTGCAAATTAATGTTTCAGTGTTGTCAAAAGAACAGTGAAATCTCTCAGAAACCACAGGTGGTGAGTAAAATGCAGCTACACATGGTAAAGACATGGTAGTATGTTCCACCCAGGACTAAATAGTCCAAATATTGTCAGCATCTTGGAACACTCTAAAATAAATGTGTTAGTAACTGAGAGCTGCAAGTGGCTTGCTTGCAAGTACAGATCATCCCATGGGTACTGTTTTCTTTTCAAATACTAGACTATTAAACACTCAAACAGAAACTTTGCTAGTTTCTATAGCAAAAGCAGAAACTATCACCTCTGAAAAAAACCCCAAACTAATTCATACCAAACCATTTAGTTGGCACGTTGCCAGTTCCAGATGTTCAAAATCAAAACACAATTCACAAAGACACCTAGGACTAAAACAAAAGGAGAGATTCAGAAGACAATATAAATATTTCCCTCCTTATTTTTTTTCATTTTGGAATTCATAAATGTTGCTGCTTTATTACTCATGTACAGGAAGGATTGACAGTAAAATATGTTACAAGTTGGCTAGAATTTTCATTGCAGAATGAAGTCTAAATCTGGGGCTTTCTGAACACATCAGGGTGGGAAAAACTATGGAATAGCACCTAGGCATTGTAACATAGAAAAAGAAGAAGGAAGTGCATGCAAAACTCCCCAAAGAAAAGAAAATTGAATGAGAAATGGTATTTAACCATTTCCAGAGAGTTTTTAACCCAACTGTTCCCTTCATGGAAAAATATACTAAACACTAAAACTTCTAGAGCACAAACTGATAATGAGATACGTCACCTGGTTGTTGTAATCTAACAACACAACAGAAAAGTATTATTCTTTTCAGCTTGTTTCAGTACACTGAGTACTTTTACACAAAATGAGAGTGTGAACAGTGAGACTGAGAACAGTCCAACTCATGATAGATTAGAACCTGTTTAAGAGAACTTCCCTCAACCTTCTTCTTTCCAGGTAAGGCTAAAGTACTTCCCTTAGCCTCTCTGAATATACCATATGTCTCAGTCCATGTCTTACTGCAGTCTCCACTGCCGAAAAGAGTGATACAGAAAAAGTGTATCACTTTTTTTTGGGTGTGCATGGTGAAAGACAAAGTTCCAGAAAGAGAAACTTGAGCTGGACATGCAAAAAATTCTTCCCAGTGAGTGTCACAAGATTGCCCAAGGAGGCTGTGGACTCTGCATCCTCAGAAATTTTCATAATGTGCATGGGCAGCATCCTAAGGGACAGATTTGTCTTTGAAGCTAGACTTAGTTTTAGAAGGAGATTGAACTAAAAAACCTTCATATGTTTCTTCAAACTGATTTATACATCTGTGAATCTGTGATTCTAAGAATACTAGTAACCAATGGGGAAAAATATCAATTTTACTAACCAGTTCTACAGCTGAAGAGTTTAGCATGAAATTCATGTGGAAAATTTCTTGTTTCAGGTTCCAGTCCATAATTCCAACTCCTGTGATACTCACAGAATCTTAACTTAGTTGATCTAGATATAGATTTGGATATAGATTCCACAGGCAGGAACTTTTTTTCTATACCTTTGCTGGCTTGTGCAAATCTGCTCCCATTTTAACACTTGTGATTTACTGAGTAATGGCAGAAATCAGAGATCCATCCCTTCTAACTCTCCCATGTGGGACAGCACTAGCAAACATGCCACCATCCTAATAGACAGAGTACTCATGGAGGACATGTTGGTTATTAATTTTTTTCCAGATTCTGACATTGGTTAAAAGGCTTTCCATCTGCAAGAAAAAGAACTTGATCTGTAGGCCTTAAGGCTTTCACACAGAAATAACTCTCTTTTCCACTTGGTCTGAAAAGTTCATCAGTTGAAATGAGAAAGAAAAGAGTGCTAGCTGCACTTTAGGACACTCACCTTGAATGTAGAAAGGTCAGGTTCAAGTACCAGGGCAAATTATCACTTCATTATGTAAAGAAGAGTAGCTTTAGAGGCTGGAGCACTTTTTATCACACTGTTCTGAGATAAGATTGTGTCTGTGGGCTAAAATGTACATATTGCTACTCTTTTGTGCTATAAAATGATGCTTTGTGGGTGTAACCCCTTCTACCTGTTTTAAGAGGTGAATTATCTTCATTTTCATAATTTGAATTCTTAATCTACAGATCAAGTAACACAATATTTTTAACAAATTGTGATTACTAGAATAATTTTTTTTTAAGTATCATCCCTCTTATGTGGTAGCTCTGTGGTACAGCTACCTTTTTATTATAAAATTGTTAAAGAAAAGCAGAAAATAAAGTCTAATTAAGAAGAAAGTGAAGAAATGAGGTAAATACATGAGAAGATAAATATAATTTATGTTCTCCATATGGCAATGTAGAAACAAAGGGATTTGGTCAAATGCACCTGACTTCTGTAGAAGAGGAAAGCTGCATTGTGAAAAAAAAAAAAAAAAAAAAGCAGTTTTGTCTTTATTCTGTGAATCCCAGTGTGGGGCAATGCGTACAAGTCTGTCATAGTATTTGGTCAACCTGACCAGAGCACATATTCAAATAACTATGAAGACACTTTGGAACCTATTAAATAATACTTGTAAAAATATTTCTGTTGATGATAACACTTTCATTGAAACATGCAAAATATTTCAGACAGAAGTACTGGAAGTCTTTATAAATTTCTTACGCTATAAATCAATTCCATACGTTATAAACCAATAAGCTGTCTTGAAGATAAACAAGTCTTTCAAAAATCCTATTTCCATCATCTTTCTAGTATCACATCATGTGATTTTGCCATCCATCTTGCTACACACACTGGTTTCTAAACTACATGAACAAAAGTTTCCTGAACTTCACTTTTATATTTCATCATTACAGCCATTTTGCTGTCAAAAAAAAAAATAAACAGCAAGACCAGTAAGTTCTCAAAATCATGATTTGAAGAAGAGTTTGTGATTACCTGTGTATAAAAATGAGATTTTTTTTTTGTTCATCTTCCTAAGTTTGGATAAGATGAACCATCCCCTGCAATATTATAATTCTCACCCTCAATTCAGAAGAAGGAAAGGTGTGTTGCTTCTAATGGAAATCACAGCTGAGGTATATATTACACAGAAAATGCAGAAGGAAACTAAGCATTTACTGCTGGGATTCCCAGCTGTCACCATGAAGAGCATGGAATCATCTAAGAAAAGGGCAGGTAGTGTTGAAAAACACCCCTTTGATTATTTAGGGTTATTTAGGTCATTATTTAGGGCTCTGGACAGGTGCTTGGACAGGGATGGGTGATGAATTCTGCCCAAAGCTGGGTTCCAGAGCTGTCTTCAAAGAAAAAGGTGGTGTCAGTTTGCATCAAGGTGCTGGGTGTTGAGGAATTTCATCTACACAATAAAGACTTAGTTTCAACGTATTCCATCTGAAAGGATAATCAGTGACTGGAGTAGTCATGGTGAGTGAGATTTGAGCTTGAGGTTGAGACTCTGGAAGAAAACTCAAGTGCTTTGGGAAATGCCAGCTCATGAAAGTGATGACTGATATAGCAAGTTAAGAAAATAAAAATCACATAGTCTAATGTTTAATTTCAGTATTTCCCAAGAGTATCTGCATTAAAAATTAGAGCAAAAATGACTACAATTAATGGAAAATAAGAGCTGAGTTTTCATATAGCTTATGCCATTTGGCTTTTCTTTCTAAATATTAAAAAAGCCCCTGAACTTTGAATTTCTCATGTGGCAAAATCACTGTAGCAGATCATTACTGTAAAGGGAATAAATTTTTTTTTTTCATTAAGTTGTGGGAGTTCTCTTTTATGCAAACCTTATCATTCATTTCAGATGACAGAACTTTGTATAACTAAACTTCTTGAAATCTATTGTCTTACTGTGGGGATCTAAAATGAAGATGAATTAAAATATTTTTGGACTTCTTTAATAACAGAACTAAACAAGAAAACAGAAGTTAACATAAATTAAGGATAAGGATATAATTAAAGGATAATAAAACCAGTTTGGTTTCACTGTCATTATGTTATCTCAGAATATTTAATCCTTGATGGTCTATGTTCAGAACTTCTGCATGTTTACAGAATGGGCATCAGATCACTAATACATATTTTCATTTACCATTAGTTGTCTGGAAAATATAAATCATCTAAATAGCTACACATTGTCCCAGCAACTCAATATATGTGTGTAATTGATAAATGCATGTTAGATAATTTAATTTGAGATATATTTAGCATTTTAAAAATAGAGTCCCAGGGGTGGGATAGATTTGTTTCAGTGTTGAAATTGTTGAAATCATGAAAACAAAGTAAAGTAAGAGATTGACAGTAACATTTCCATAGTAGCTAAAGTAAACCTAGCAAGCCAAGACAAATATCAGATTTTGGCATTATGTTATGGAACCTTTTTGGTGTCACTGTGGTAAAGAGTTCAAACCAGAAAGCAAGAGAACAGAGTGCCAAAAATTATTTAATGAAGCATATTCAGGAGACCAATATATTCCCCATAAAAGCTGAGACCTTTTCCATGGTTGTTCTTTTCTGAAATGTGCTGCTCTGCGATGATCTCTTTCAGCTAAACTACTTTGTTTGCACTGTAGTTTTGATAAGGGAGTGAAATTGTGCAGAAAGTAAACTGCTAAAGTTTTGTTTCTGGATGTTTAGAATGGGATCTTATCTTTCTAAATCCTATATAAATGAGAGATCAAGTGACATCTCCTTTTAACAAATTAAGCCAGTCAAACTGTTCCCCAGGGTTTCTTTAAGCAATGTATTCTGAAAACTGAAAGCTCCCCACATAAACTCCCTATACTTCAGCTGCCTGTATATGCACAAAAAAATGCCTATTTAAATAAGAAATGCAATTTCTTCCACTGTGAGGTCTAAGCAGGTAATTCTAGACTTCTAGTAGAGGTGCAGCATTCCTGCTCCTAAGTCTGTTTTGTTTTAATTTCTTTTGTTCACTAGGAATGATGTAGAGTAAAATACATCCATAGGAGCAGGGTCTGGAACATCTGGGCTGGTCCTTTGATCTTTGTGCAGTGTCCCTTGGGCTAGCCTGAAGGGCTCAGTCATCTGCTTTCTTTTAGACTCTTTCATCTTGCTGACCTTTGGCTGTTTTTTAAAAGGAGCAGCAGATAATTTTAATTGAGATATATCACTGTCTGGTGGTCAGGGAACTGTTTGGAAATAGAAGTTTTGTCTTTTTGACTCTGAGTACAACTCAGAGCAGCAATGCTGAAAGAGACAGTCCACTACATGCCTGTCATCAGAAGTGAAAGAGGCAGACAAGCCTCCATGAAGGTATCTGGAGCTACCATTGGAGTATAGGATAAGAGAACACAAACTGGACTTACTGTCTTCAGCTTTTGAAGTGTTACCTTTTCTCTAGTAACCATGAAGACAGTTCAAGAGCCTGTTTCAGATGAACTGATTGTCCTGTAGAGTAAGGCACATAGTTTTTAGTAAAGTACTGCCCAAATTAAGGCACCCTGGATTGCAGCCTCTGCTAAATGGAGCAATGCATAGGGCTAATGAGTAAGCTCTGCTTGCAATACACTCCTGGGTTTGCTGGTGATGAACTATGCACATGCTTGATGCTTAACAGACCTTGCTTCGAATTCAATCTGAGACATATGGCAGCCATTACTGAAAGAAAGTAATGCATTTTTTCACTGTCAGCAGCTCTGATGCTAAAACAGAACAGCTCCAAACAGCACTCCCAGTTGTCCATTTCTCCTCCCAATGGGTCTTTCTAGTCTGTTTTTTTTTTTTACTCTTCTAGTCTTTCTCAAGGTTGTGAGCTGTTTTAGTTTCAAGCATGTACATTACTCCTCTCAAAGAAATGTTACTACCCCCTGCAGTTGTTGATGCTCCTTGCTTTTTAATACATTTTTAATACAAATTCTCTTGATTAACAGTGTGGATTGAAAGGAGACACAGGGAGTAAAAATCCTGTAATGGCTTCCGACATCTTTCTCAAACTAGAACAAACCCAACAATATCTCTTAGAAATTATCTCCAAAATTCAGGGTGGGTATCCACAGTATTTTTACTGTAATATTTTTTCCACTTCCTTTTATTGTTGTGCAAATATCTTTCATACTGTTACTTTTTGAGAGATTGTTCATGGTCTCAGGAGCAGTTTGTGTTTCACTGATATTTGCCTTTGATCACTCAGCTTCTCAAGTCAAAAATTACCTCATTAACACAAAATTCTTAGCTGTCTCTTACTGAAATAAGGTTCTGGAAAGAGTCTTAGGTTGGATCCGCAAAACAAAAAGTCTCCCAAACCATTAGTCATTTTTTAAAATCTTGGCCATGGTCTTTATTAGTCTGTAAAACTTTATCACCATAGAGTGTAACCTTTAAATAAGAAATATTTTACACCAGATGACAGAGGATTCAACACAAAATGCATGATATGTGCATAATCTTGAATCTTCATGGAAAGCAGGCTTTCTGCAAAGCCTGCTTAGACACCCAGTCAATCACTTGTCTCTACAGAGATATTTAAAAAAATTTTGGGAGCATGTAAGAAAATACATGTGGCAGTTGTAAACACTCTTGCTTCTTGATTTTGAAGACATTTCTTGTAATTTTTTCTCTGCTTTGTTTGCATCAGAAGAAATGGAAATTCACATTATTGAGAAAGTCTTAGAAAATGTATTTTGCTATATTCTTCCCCTAGTGAAGAACTCCTCCTTTGAATGGGATGGAAACGTGTGTTTGATAAGGATCAAATACCTGGCCTCTAAATCCACAAAGGGCAGATTGTGACCCCTTGCTGAACAGTATTTCATACAAATAGTACCACTGCCTGCCACAAGGTAAAGAGTAAATCCCTTCTGTGATAACATAATAAATATCTGGACATGATTAGTAGATAAAAATAGCAGGTAAACTCAGACCACCATGAAGAGTAAGATAAATTAATCTTTTTTGTTGTTGCTAAATGTAAACATCTGGCAACATGCATTTAGGCGTGTCACAGCAGATCATCTGCCATCAGGACTTGCACTTTTAGACCCTTCAGTACAACATTTGGGAAGGACTTGGCTCTTTCTTTACTGGCAAAAAAACCTCAGTGCCTCCATATTCTCTCTACACACTTTGTGAAGGTTTAGCACAAAAGCAAAGCAGTTTTATACTGCGCTACTTGTTGTTTGCAAGAATCATAGATGCACTTTTCGTGGTGAAGCCTCCTTAAATGGCTCATAATTAGACATACAACTATTTTAGATTTCACACAGTGGTGCCTCTGCCTCTTCCTATCTCCCCTGGATGGACTCCAGCTGGTAAGAATCCTTGTCAGTAATGCGGAGTACCAGCTCTGCTGCAGGAGGTCCAAGTCTTCAACATTTTAAGTTCTAGGTGTTTAAAGTGACACTCATAATGAAAATAGGCAGTTTTGATGGCTCTTGTCCTATAATTAGAGATTTGCTTAAAACTAGAACCTTTATTTTTAGGCATAGATGTAAATTAATTTAAATTATTAAAATAGTTAGAATGCATGAAGGAATCAGTTTTACACCTGCTTTGTAAGAAATCCCTGATAATCTTTAAGAGGTGTTGAAGGGCCTGGTTCGCTAGCAGAGTAAAACACTTCAGCAGTTATTTTGTTTTTAAGTACATAAACAATGCAAAAATTACTGATGATAAGGATGCATTTTTTCATAAACAAGAAACATGGCAGTACAAACATAACTAATGAAAAAAATTTATTACGTGTTTAACATTAGCCTTACTGAAGTCAGTGAAAGCAGCCCATGTATTTAAGATTTGCTTTCCTTTTTTTTGACTACTTTGGTCTTTTGTGCTTCTTTTGAGACATTCTGAGTTTAAGAAGCAAGGGATTGAAAATTATGAAATAGGTTGTTATATGTTTAATGTTTAAAATCAAATAGATGAAACAGAATTAAAATAATTATGAAACTAAGTTTTAAAACTAATATAACTAATTTAAAGTAACAGAATATATTTTATGTTTTCAATATTTTTCATTAACTTTTCCCTTAAAATATTTATGCCATTGTTCTGGCTTTGAACATGAATAGTTTTTCTGATATGAAGTTGTTACGTTAAGTTTGGACTAAAAAGGAAAACAAAATCTTCCAAATTACTTAATGTGAGAAATATGTGTCTATCTTTGGAGAGCAAGTTGCCTGCAAAGAGTTTGCTTTAGATCAATGATAAAAAAAAAAATTGCAGGAGACACTGGGGAATATTATAACTTTGTAGAAATACATGTAAATATCTCTGAACAAAAAGGAAAAGGTAAGATTTAATCTTTAAAGAACTGAAAATATGTTATTAAAAAATTCTTAGCAAATGCATTTGCTCTCTTCTTCTCCTAATCAAGAATTTTGTCTTTAAATGGCATCTGCATTTAATAAAAATCAAATAAAATATTTTCGTAGAAACAGATGGCACTGGTTTTAATCCTTTGTGGCCAAGTCAGGTATTATGAGAATGAGTTATGATGTAAGTCAGCTTTGCATGTAAAGTATCTTCTAACAAAAATGGTGAATAAACGTACACTTTGGGCTACCTGCTTCATCTAGACCAGCTCCTATCATCTGATAGAACATAAAAAATCAAATGCCTTCAGCTCAGTGGCTGCTTGATATTAAGGCCAGGCTTTCCTTCTTTCCCTGCCTAGGTGCTGAGGTGCCTTAGCTATTTCAGGGGTTAAAAGCTGTAAGCACTGATGCGTATATATGAGGCTGTATTCCTAGAACACGGCTTGTAGCCTGACTCAAGCTATTACAGTCTAACAACAGGGACCAATAGAAAGAGAAGAAGATCCAAGAAAGCTGAGGTAAGCCCAAACTCTGAAACAATGTCAAACTAGAAGCAATAGCTAATAAGGTGTGCATGGAAATACATCTGGGAGTACTAGTATGTACTTCCAGTTTTATATGCTGCTAATTCTTAGGAGGACAGGAAACAAACACAGTGGTTAGCAGCCAAAAGCGGTGAATTTACAGTGATTTCTAACTGGCTTCAGTTAGCTCCAGGAACTTGACTAACAAGGTAAATTGCTTTATATTTCTTTTTTTTTAAGTGTTATTAAGGTTATGAATATTTACAGAGTAAGAAGGTTGCAAATTCACTGTGTGAAATAGAAATGTTATTCTTTAAAAAGACTTTATTTGTCCCTTTCTTTGGAATGCTTCCAGATAGCAGCTTCTGGGGCTGGAAAGGCTATAGGATTCTGCACTTGTTACTACTAATAACAATGTTGAAAACTATTAAATTCCTATATATCATATGCAGCAACTGAACTGAGCTCTTAACCTTACTGATGCATTAATCCTATGAGGGAACTTGCTTTTTATTTAAATAATATTTTTGTCAAAATCAACCTCCTAATTTTGACCAGAAATTTCAGCTATCAGTCTTTTGCCTCTGCATTGCAAAATACTTGTTAATCTCCATGAGCCAGTAAGCAAGATAACAGAGTTTGTAAGGCACTGTTTTTGTGCTACACAAATATTTCCTTTCTGAGTAAATTATCAGTGATAATTTTGCTCATAATTATAATCGTGGAAGAGGATAAAAAAAGCAAATAATTAAGTAAGAAAAATAGTTAAAAGATGCATAAATATATATGAATAGTTTGGTCAGGACATGCTTTTTGTGGATAGAATTTGGTTAGGACTATTTTTTGTGTCATTTAGAGCAGGCATTTGTTTTATCTGTTTGCTTTAGGGAAGGAAATTTGTAACTTTGGATATGAGAGAGTGAACGAGGTGGGGAATGGATTAGTCAAACATACTCCCTCCAAGCTTTTAAGAACATGCCCAACAAACAGCTGTTAAAACACTATTTGATCTTCCACTTTTCAATGAAGACAAAAGACCCTGGAAAATCTGATCCACATGCCATTATAATTTAAGAGACAGCAAAAAAAGAGAAGAGGGTATGATTAATTTTAAAAGGAGGAACACTGAATACACTAATATTTATATCTTTGTGGTAATGATAGCTTTTCTGAAGATTAACCATTATATAATGTAGATTATAGATCTGTACAGGAAAACTTACAACAAATTTAAAAGAGGTAGTGATTTATTGTCTAAAAATGATCAATATTTTCATATTTTTGGAAATGATACTTGCATAAACACCAGTTATACTGGTAGCCAATGTGGAGTCTAAGCTGAATCAGGAAAATATTTATCAACATTTAGCACATATACCTTTTATATTACTTTTCAGTTTTTCCTTAACAGACGATGGATAATACCCTAGATGACAGAATTTGGCTGTTTATAAAGGAAATATTATTTTATATGCAAAACTGTTTTGTTTATCTAGTATGCTGCTAGAGAGTTTTATTGGGAAACAGCTAATTGTTTTTTTCCCCTTCCAAGGCTAACACCATGATTCTGAAAGTCTGTACAAGCCTTTTGCTCTTAGTCTTGGTCAATTCTGTGTGGACTCGAACTGTGAGACAAGTTTATGATGATCTGGATCCTGGTCATTGGTCTCGCTATACTTCTGAGTGTCCACAGGAGTGCTTTTGTCCTCCTAGCTTCCCCAATGCATTATACTGTGACAACAAAGGACTTAAAGAAATACCTCCAATTCCAGCCAGAATTTGGTACCTCTATCTTCAAAACAACCAAATTGAAACAATTTCAGAGAAGCCTTTCGCAAATGCCACTCATCTGAGATGGATAAATCTGAACAAGAATAAGATCACAAATGGTGGAATTGAGAGTGGTGTGTTGAGCAAGCTGAAAAGACTGCTTTACTTATTCCTTGAAGATAACGAATTGGAAGAGGTCCCTGCCCCATTACCAGTGGGTCTGGAACAGCTAAGACTAGCCAGAAACAAAATCTCCAAAATCCCAGAAGGAGTCTTCAGCCACTTGGAAAACCTTACCATGTTAGACCTCCACCAGAACAGTTTGTTGGACAGCGCTCTTCAAAGTGACACCTTCCAAGGACTCAACAACCTTATGCAGCTCAACATAGCAAAAAATTCACTCAAGAAAATGCCTTTAAGCATTCCAGCTAATACACTGCAGCTGTTTTTGGACAACAACTCCATCGAAGTTATACCAGAAAACTACTTCAGCGCAATACCCAAAGTGACTTTCCTTAGGCTGAACTACAATAAACTATCTGATGATGGTATCCCTCCAAATGGGTTTAATGTTTCATCTATTCTAGACCTACAGCTGTCTCACAATCAGCTCACTAAAATTCCACCAATCAATGCTCACCTTGAGCACCTTCATCTTGATCACAACAAAATCAAAAGTAAGTGTGTATTACCAGTGTGGAACCCTTTAAACCATATCCATTTTAAATGTCTACTTAACTATAAAAATGCTCTTTGAGATAAAGTGATTAAAATCATGGAATCATTGAATAATTTGGGAAGGAAAGGACCTCTAGAGGTCATTTATGCCAACCTTCCTGCAATAAGCAGGGATATTTGATGAGGTTTCTCAGAGCCCTGTCCAGCCTGACCTTGAAATTTGCCAGGGATGGGACATCCACCACCTCTCTGAGCAAAATATTCTTGTGTTTTACTGATTTTACAGCATATTTGCTCTATTAAAATGTATGTCCTCAAAAGTTTTCAATTTCGTGTAAATGAGACAAGGCTTTGTACCCAAGGCAACAAAAGCCTGTTGGTTTTAATAGTTTCATTTCCAGGACTGTTTCCAAATTCATCCAGGTATAGAGGGGGTGTGGTGGTCAGGGACATTACATACTCTATATGAAGAAAGTATCTAATCAGTAAGTATTTTGTTTCATGCCAAAAGCCAAAATAAAAATGATGACTTTTTATTCACCACTGCACAGAAGGTAGCCAAGTTTCTATATTTATCTTCTCATCATGGTGATTTAATTGAATACATGGTCCTTTACCACTTTTTTGTGCCACTGTAGTCCAAAGATATACTAAAAATAGTGACTTGGCTTTTGCACAAAAGAAAGACCTATGAAAGGAAGATACTTCTTGATAATTTATATTTATTCACTGCGTTTTGCAAAATAAAAATGTGAAATCATATAAATAAAAAGAAAATTGTATAACTGGCACACATTTAAGTGGCCTGCAAGACTTCTACCTGTTAATTAGAGCTAAAGCTTATGGCAGACATTATTTCTGAACATATTTAATTGCCCCCTGGTTACTAAGGGATTTATTTGAATTGCTTCACTGCAATGCCTCAGGTGCAGACTTTATTATGTCACTTCAAGTGGACATGAAATCAATGGAATGTAGCCTGTCCAGTTTAAGAACAGTTTTGCATCTAAGTAGTATTTAAAGAGCTGTCCGGTCCTCTTCCTTCCCTGAGTAAGTTTGACAAAGCTTAAGTCCATGAAAATTAAGTTTTGTGGTACGTACAAAATCAAGCCTTACATTCCAATGACACATGACCTGTGAAAGTGAATCATGATGCTTTTCCACAGATCTTGTATTCCTTAATGCTTTTACCACTTTTCAAAAATCACTGTCAACTTAAGCACATGTTGGCTTGTGACTAACTGACTTTAGCCAAAAAACAAAAAAAAAAAAAAAGGAATTCTTAGTAACTGAATATAAAATAGTTGCAACCTGATACCTTAAATGAAACTTGGGTATCATGTAAGAGTATTTTACCACATAGAATAATTGTTCAAGAAGTAAGGGATAACGGCATTGTCTCCATGAGACATTGCTCTAATAGATAATATCTTAAAAGTTTGCAAACAAGGAATGTAATTCCATCAGGCCAGAGTAATAATAGCTGACATTAGTTCAGTTAATTTGGTTTCGTCTTCTTAAACCCAGATCACTCATTATTTTAAGAAAATCAATATGAAAGGTTTGAAAAAAAAATTTGTAAAGTCCTGATCTTGTTTCTTCACAAAAGAGTTGTGCTGAAGGTTTACTTTTATGTGCGCAGTACAAGCCCTTTTTATAACATTAATTCTCAGGTGTTCCTTCACAACTGCTAATCACTGCTTTGTTTTCTATTGGTGAATCATAGTTACACTGTTGTCATTCCAAGAGTTCATACATCAGCATTTCTATGTAAATACCATTTGCCTATGTTTTATTGTATGCTATTTTGTAATATCAATTCTTCATATAAGTGCATGGCCTTATTTCTCCGGAGACCATTTATGAAGATACAAGGTCTTCTTCTGAAGCCCAGAAAAGCCAATGATAGCCTCATCATTTGTCTCAGTGGAACAAGAATTTAACCTGTAATCCCTTTCCTAAGGATCTCCATACACAGAGGAAAAAAACTATTCTAATTTTGGAAGTAAAATCAACTTAAGTCCGAAACTAATTATGGCTCTAACAGATTTGCAACACATTTGTTCTATGCCATTTTAAAACACACATGCCTACACATTTACCTGGGATATACATTTGTGAGGCTCTGGTGAATTATTAAAGAATGGAAAAGAGAATGTTAAAGTAAGCTAAGAAACAGTATGAAATGATGTAACAAGTGAGCAAGGGTAAGCAGGTGGTATTATTACAGTGCTATCAAAGGACAAATGAAAGGGAGTAAACAGTAAGTTCATCTGGAAGAACACCAGGAGGCCAAGATAGATACTGTGAGCTAATATTATTCCACGTTTAGAGAAAGGGAAAAATCCCTCGGCCATGTATCTAAATTTTGTTTCTAGAATGTAAGTTTTACTGGAAAAAGATCTTCTGCACTTCTTTAGCAGACATGTAGTGTTAGCCATTAATGAGAACCTCTTTGGCAGTTTTCCCTTACAGCAGCTCTAGGTTTCATGTTTAAATATTAAAGGACATAACAATTCTGTTGACAAGTGGTGGAATTCATCTTCTTTGAATAAACTATCCTAGATTTTTAAATCTAATTTAATTGTGTATCCCTTTCCATTGAGTCTGAGACCTCCTACTCAATGGAAAGGGATACACAATTGTATAGGGAAATTCATCCCACCTTAAGGATCTTTCAGTCCCCTTTTGGAAGTCATCTTTCCCTAGAGTTTATACAGAGAGTCTAAATTGTTTACTTAGGCTGACTCAACTTCTACATGGATCATGGCAAGGTGAATTGTACCTCTGGAAGGTACAAAACCCCTCCTGCTTAAATAAAATTCAGTAATATATCCATGAAGAGTATTGAAAGAGAGAAAAAGAGAGAGAGGCTCTTACTCCCCTGATAGTTTGGGTAGGATTTACTGTTTATGGAAAGAGAACAATAAAACCCAAACCAATTAATACCACACATAATCAGGAAATAACTTCTTCCTAGGTGGCCTGTGGTTAGATAACTGCTGCCTCACTTCAAGGCTGGAGTAACTAACCCAGTGAAAATGAGTGCAGTGAGATAGTTTTTGGTCAGAGAAGACATAGATTTAGGATACACTTGAAGCCATCTTGTCTCTATGAACAGTAGTGCTGATCAAACAAAGCAGATATTTTCTGCTAGATAGTGTTGATTCGCCCAAAACTTTAAATAGCTGCCTTGGTAATGAAAATTCTTAAGCTTTCTGTGTTGTAAATTCACACATAGAGATAAGTTGTAGCTTGTTTCTTCCAAGAATACCAAAAGCTTTGCCAATTTTAATCAGTTTTCACAAGATAAGCAAACACATTTTGATATCACGGATACAACAAAAGCTTCAGGCCTTGGCCAACTGGATGTATTAATCTAGTTTCCATGACAGAGTCCACTTCCAAGATGTTGCAAACATCTGGGCAGTTTTTCAAAATAGAGTGGAGGGAAAAAAAAAAAGTAAGTTATGGGGAAAAATAAAGTAAGTTATGTTGTTATTTTTACTTCACAACATTTCTCTGATTTTGGGGATTGTAGTCAGAAGATTTGTGCATGGTATCATTGCTAAATATAAAGGAAGAAATTTTTTCCTATCTCTTTTTTAGTAAAGAAATTTGTTCAAAAAAATCTGTTGCATACACATTCTCCAGTCACTTTTTTTTTCAGTTAGTCTGGGGCCCAGATCCTCAAGCAGTTAGATCAATCAAAAAATATCATAATTTGGTCAAAGGAATTTGACATCTTTGATAAACAAACACCACTTCAGTGTTTTCTAGAGGTCATTTTGAGGCTGAAATAGGGCAGCAGCTGCCTGACTATTTAACAACTAAAGACAAAATATAAAAAGCATTTTAGTCAAGTGACAGTGCAGAGGAGACAAAAAAGCCCAAGCTATTCAACACTTCCGAATATGGGTAATGATTGAAGCCATAGTTTCAAATTTTATCTGTACAGAAACAAATTATGCGTGATATATGTAGAATTTTGAGGATTTGTTAGCTTTCAGATTAGGAAAAAAATATCCCATTGCACATGTTATATTTTTGCAATTAAAACCAAATCCACTTAATAATGTCAGAGAACAAAGTACAGATGTTAAAAATTAAAAAGACTATACAAAAAGTTCCTCTCATTCAATACTGCTGTTGTTTTGAATGCAAGATTTTCATTGGGGAATATTATCAGTCTAAAATTAATGTACTGTCATTGAAATAAGATGTTCAAAACCCCTCAGAAGTAATCTTGCCTTGCTCACTCAGAGTGTAAAGAGCTATTTCTCAAGGCTTACCATGTAGTTGTCTAACTCAGTATCCCCTTTGCCCAAGGATAAATTATGCATCCAATGGCCTTTATTCATAATTGCAGCATGGAATATGTGATTCACTGATCCAGGTCACATTATATGAAGGTGCTTGTTTTCAGTCAACAAAAGTATTTAAATGGAAACAAAAGTAACAGTCTCCCATGCTAACATCAATGGAAGTTTACTTTGTGTCCTAAGTGAATTTTATCTTCATGAACTTTTCCCATGGAAATAACCTAACATGTTGATCTACATTTTCAGGTGTCAATGGTACTCAGATATGCCCAGTTTCCATTGCCCTAGAAGAAGATTACGGTTATTATGGCAACATCCCTCGCCTCCGATACCTTCGTCTGGACGGAAATGAAATTCAACCTCCAATCCCATTGGACATCATGATTTGTTTCCGACTACTTCAAGCTGTTGTCATATAAAGATATTGCAGCGCCACTCTTGTACTGTGAGAGTGCCAAGATACAAGTTTTGCTGGAATGAAACTTGTTCTAACTAAAATCAAGAAGCAACAGCTTTATTTTACTTCAATTTTTTTTTCTTTGCTTACATCTTTTCTATAACTGAAAAGGTTGTTCTTTCAGAAGGGATTTTGTGTGGACCTGAAACATGTGCTTAACACCTTATCCTATAAATTCAAAATGTGAATATCTTGAAAATCATTGGTGTAAGATCCCAAATATTCCAAAGAAACTTCTTGCCTACTCCATCTTTCTTGTCAAATGTGGCAATGCCTACCCTCCTAACATAATTCCTAACGACAAGTTATGTGTCCTTATTTTGTTATATAGTAACTAACACAATGAATTTGGGTGCACTTGGCCAAATACATATGCTAATAAAAGCATGAGCTGCATGATTACTAGTTATCAGAATTGCCACTGACATTTCAGATAGTGGCTCATGCTGAACAACCACTTAACATGCAAATAACCCATAAATTGCTGTCATCCTTTGAAGATGACTTTTAAGGTGAAAAGTACATGAGGCTTAGCATCCAAAGCAGTATACTGAATATATATAATTGTAGGGATTCATTCACTTAATTTCAGAACTGGAATAAACTGATCCAACTGAAATCCAGGGACAAGAGAACATGAGATGTAATCTTGTTCTCTCAAAGTCCCAGTTTTCTGCTGTTTTATTCCATTTCTTGTTTTGACACCGGTTATTTCTACAACTTTGGGATCATTATTGAATATTTGGTTAATTTTAGTTTGCAGAGAGATACAACCAAGAATAGTAATGATTACATATTTCATGGACTAGGTACTTCATAAAAATTCGAATAGCTAGTTAATGCAATGGTGGTGAAAAGAAAATTAAGAAATTAAGAGATACATCCCCTCCCAATTATTTACTGAACTAGGAAAGCACTTGTATAGGAACTGTATCATTTAAGCAAATACAATCAACTCAGAGCAGTATCCAGCTATCTGCTAACTCACATACATGCATACAATAATACTGGATTTTAGAGAAGTCCAGATTATTAGAACACAATACATTAACAATTCACTAACAAGGGAGATATCCGAAGGCAAGTTTTTATGAAATATGTCTGATTTTATAAAATCTAGTTTATTTTTTTCTATTTTATAATATTGGCTTTCAATAATTGACTTGAATATTAGAGTCAGCTATTCACTGAGAGAGTATGACATTCTTATTTCTGCTAGCCAGCACAACAGACTATCCATCAGTCATTATTTTAGTCTTCTTGCATTTCTAGATAGAAGCAAATAGTTGCTCATTGTTATCTTGCATCTATTGCTAACATTTTAAGACTGGTGTCAGTAGCAAGCATTTAAAGACTATGCACATGGTATAATTTTTGCTTTGCAGATTAGGTATTTTCTTAAAATTAGATTTTTTAAAGTGTTGAGAACGGTAATTTCTGACAATCAATCCTTTCTCTCTGAAAATCAAGCCTTATTCTGATCCAGAAAACTTGTGGAAACAACCTAGTATAGAAACCCAGCATAGGAATAACCCATTCAGAACTCTGATCACTAAACCATTTATTTTTGCTGTTCTTTTGATGTGATTGCTGAGAAACTCCCACCCTTCTAACAAAAGTATTTTCTGAACCTCTGTGTTCACCCTATACGAAAAAATACAGATTTAAAAAGTCTTTACAATATGTATGCATGTTTAGTTATGTTCTTTACTCAATAATAGCATAGTAATTTATTTTTGGAAAAAGAATGATGTGACAATACTACTAATTAAATTATACCAATAATGATGTTCTCGTACTTGGAAATTAATTTCTACTTTAAACAAAGAACAAATACATGTACTCCAAAGTGAATATTCACAGGCATATATGCACTTATTATTATTATTTACACTTCTAATCATACAGAAAGGATCTTTAAGATCCAGTAAAAAATTACCCTTTTAGGTACCATATACACCTTGAAGAAAAGACTAAACCTTACCAAAGAGATGTTAAGCTTAAATATGGCAAAGGTTGATATGTAAAATCATAAAGGGATACTAGAGCATCAAGGTACTCCATTTGCTGGATAAGGGCATTATGTGATGGAATCAGGAGCACAAGATCTGATGAAATCATTTTTAACAGTTACTTTCACCAGCTGTACTGCTATTTTTCCAACACAGTGTAATGTGAAAATCCTTATAAATCGGTCCTTCAAATAGTCAGTACTGTCCTATGCAACAACTCCAGAATGCAAGCAGATTGATGTTCAAGATTTGTTTCTGTCAAATCCCAGTTAATCTCAGTGCAGTGAAAATTCGTGATACATCCTAGGACAAACTTCTGTTGGGCTGAAGAGCTGCTGCTGCCAAGTGCTCTATATTCTACACCTTTGGAGCAATGCACTGACTCCACATCTGGTAATTACTTAATAAAGAGAAAATCTGAAGTATTCTCACTTAGGCTAATTTGTTACATCTTGATGCTCTCTCCCAGAGCCAGCTCTATGAAGTAGAACAAAAAAACAGTTATGTTGCTGCAGTGACCTTCACAAAATAAATCAGTACTGACTGGGGGTTAAGCTTCTTTACTGCATGTATGTGGCCATTTGCAACAGTTTTAATATTCTTAAACGTCCTGGGAAAGTTGGTGAAATTTCCTTTCAGACTACAATAGCAGGCCAAAATTGCATTATTGTGTGATACTAAACAATATAGCCTTTTAGCCACTGTGCAGTCAGTTCATTCATTGTGCAGAAGACTACAAAGGAATATGTAAAACACATTGTCTTTTTCCCAATGTGGAGACCCGCTAATACAATGTAAAAAGCATCACTGTGCTTGAAAGTCTGATGTTAATTCTTCCTAATCCAAGATTTCTCTAAGACTTCCTACAGATATCTCCTGGTTCAGAAAAAAACTGTATTCTTTTCCTCTGAAAGAAGGGAGGAACACACTTCTCAGCCATCCTGTCTGAAAGTGCAGCTGGCATCATAGAGCAGTCATTTGCTTCCCTTACTTGTCAGAACATATTGCAATCAGTTTTGAATGGAATACCATGTACAGAAACAAAGAAATTCACAAGTAAGAGAAGCTGAGGTCAGGTCACCATAAGCGTACTGCAGCCATGGTCCATCACTAATCAAACCTCAAACATCTTGTGCTTTTTTGCAGAAATCCATCTTGCATATTGGGTAATTTTGAAATTAGGGTTGTTAACACAGATGTGCTGTCACCTCAGCCCAGGGTACAGACAGCTGCCCTGTGAAGAAAAGTATTAAAACAAAGTGAGAGATTCAAGAACTGAAAAATACCCAGACGTTTCTGACATGTCTGCCAGCATGATTGGAGGCTGGAATGCTGGATCTATCAAAAGGCTGTGGGGTTTTATAACACAGCTGGCTCTGCAGGAAGAAAAGTCCTTTTCAGATGCTGCCAGCATAGTTAAAAATTTAGCCACATGTATGATTCTCCCTGCTCCATACTGTTCTCTGGGATTTTCTGTTTCTTTCTCAAGAGTCCAGTGTGCTACCACTATTCCTCAACATTCTGAGGGAAAAGCAGCACCATAACAATCATGCATAGATGCCAGAGACCACAGCAGCCTGTATGACACCTGAACACAAACACTGAGGTAAAAATTCAGAAAACAACTAGAAAACTAATTTGCATTTTTGCAAAAACTAACTCCAGCACATATCCTGTGTCATTGGAGGGATTTTCGGTGACCCTTGCTGAACCCAAATGGTTTCTAATGTTTGCTACAAGTAGTTGCTGCTCACTTTTCCACCCTAGAAAAACTATTTGCTGATATCAAATTGCAGCTATTTTCATTACCTGCCTGGAATCAGGTTACTGTGACATCTACATTTCTGTGTTGATTGTTAAACAGCTAATATCCCTCTTCTGCCAAGAGTGACTGAGAATCCTTGGTGCTGTTGAAGTCAGCAAGTTAATATCTTTCTCTTGACTGAAAGTCCTATCCATAATTGCATTGTTTTATCCAGAATTGCTTCCCCTTTTAAACATGACAAGAGGCTCGATAGGGCACCATATTGTCTGTGTAGTGACACTCAGGAATAGTAAGAACCACTTCAGGTCAAGTGTATGAAACAATATCCATAATTCAACATCATGTTCTGCCCTAGCTAACTTACTATCTCATCCATTAGTGGAAGTCATATTGTTTCTAAGCCCTGTGCTTGCTCTAGCAGTGCTAGCTCCAGCAAATCTACACTTTAATGAATTCAAAACCTTTGCCAAAACAGATTTTTCTTACACTCCCTGCCCTGTTGCCAACAGCCTGTATATTCTTCTCACTGGTTTTACCTTGATCTTTGTAGCAGTGGGATAAGACCAGGGGAGGGTGTCTAAGTTGATCAGAAGGCTGGAACACCTCTCCTGTGAAGACAGAGAGGTTGTGGCTGTTCAGCCTGGAGAAGAGAAGGCTTCAGAGAAGCTGTAGGTGCCCTGTGCTTGGAAGTGTTCAAGGCCAGGTTGGATGAGGCTCTGAGCAACCTGGTGCAGTGGAAGGTTCCATGTCCGTGGCAGAGCTCTTGGAATTAGATGATCCTAAAGGTCTGTTCCAATCTAAATCACTATGATTCTACATCCATTTGACCAAACTGTCTGCCTATCAGCTTGATTTAATTTTGTTTCTTCAGTGTTTTTTCGCTTAGGCGTCTTTATGCATGTGGTGTTAATCTGTCCTGATGTCTTGCCCTTTCCTGGTAGTTCAGCTCCACCTGGAATTCCCCAGGGATAGGGTTGCCCTGACTGCAACAGCCATGGCAGCAGAACAGCCCCACAGCTCACAGTGCTCACACCTCTCCCAGTGTCTCTGTGCAGACCCAGGCTGGTGCTGTCTTGTAGGTAGAGTATATCTGGAAATCTATTTCTGAGACTTTGTATCCCCACTCCCAGTTTTTTTTTTTTAGGAAAATTTATGAAGAAACTAGAATCACATCTTCCACAAAGAAAAGCTGTTCTTCACTAGGGACTGGGGCAATGAAAGTGACATATGGGCTCAGCAGCTCACAGTGAAGGTAGGTTTTTTCCAATAATATTTTATTCATTAAAATGGTCTATCACCATTTTTATGAAATGTTAGTGGATTCAAAAAAAAATGCAAATAATTTCAGCCGGAGAAAAGAAATGGAAAAAAATAATGTTCATGTTTCTTACTTAATATTCTTGTTGCTAAGATGTCCATGTAGCATAATATGCCCTTCACCAGTTAATGAAATCCTTTGAATTTGCTCCCACTGCTAGGAAGCCTATTTTGAAGATGGTAATCTCCTTGTGATGCTCTACTTTGTTACAGGACTTCAAATAATCACTGATTCTCTCCTGGCAGTGAGGATAGGCATCATGGTATTATAGGATCTAGGCTCAAGACCCTGTCTGAATCAGAAGCAGATTGGATTGTAGATTTTTTTTTTTTCCTCTTAGGAGGCTGTTTTCAGCACCAGACTATGGGTTCATGCCCTTTTGTGAATCCTAAGATTTGTTTCTTTCAATAACTGGAACTGCTTCTAATGAAGAAGACTTATAGCAAGCCTTCTCAACTTTGTTTAGCAGCAGAATAGAAGTGAGTTATACTTAATATTTGCCAGGAACAAGGTCCCCAGATCCCCTTTCTCTGAATTGCTGACCAAATTGGGAAGAAAAAGCTGTGCATGAAGGTTTTCTCTGAAAGTCCCAGTGGTTTGGATCTTTTAAAAAGCTAATTATTTATGTGTTTATTTTGGTTTGGTGCAAGTTCTTTAACATTGAATTTAAAATACCACTTATGAACATGGTGTGAGGTTTATTTTTTCATTTTTATATGAAGAAGAAGACTAAAATAATTAATTCATCCTCAAATAAATATAAATATGTTTACACTGGACTGACAATCAAATAAATTATGAGAAAAGTAAATTTTCTGTTCTCAAGCCAAAATTTCCATGCGTTCCTTTTTTTCTCCACTGTTCTTTATTTACATCTGTATTCTGTCTGGGATCAATGTAGCAGACTTATTAGGTATTAAGGAACACTGAGAATTATTTCAGCTGCAGTATTATCCATTCTTCTGATTTTTCTCAAAGCATTAATAAGACTTAGAACTGTACTTTCCGATTTTGAAAACCCTGCACTACAGCCCCCATTTTTTTATTCAGGAAAAAGTTGCTCCCAGAGAATCAAAGCTTTCTGTGGTGCCTACTTTCCCCATATTTAGACATCCTCTAATATGGATGTCTAACACTCACGTGGCTTTATTTCCTGCTGGTTTAATACTAGCTCCATACTGGGATTTTTCCCAATGTTAGCACTGCAAGGCATGGAGGGGGATAAAATCCTATTCATGGTGGGCTGCTTCTGACATAGGTCATCTGGGCTTGGTGAGGGAATTACACCCTGGCTGTGTTGTGACTGAGGAGCTGAAGCAAATAACCAGCAGCTCAGCTTATGAAGGCACTGAATTTTGTGGTAGGAATCAAGGCAAAAATGGCTTCTGCAACTCAGTGAAGTCTATTTCATCACAAAGATGCAAAGCAGAAAATCATCCAAAGCAAGACAGACAGAGATGAAGATGTAATTGGGGCAAACTGTCAAACTTAAAAGTATGTGCAAGTACTTGTGCAGGTCTTTGGAAACCTATCATGAAGCTTGGGCCATTTGCTGCTATGACATTAACCCAGAGGGACTTCAGAGAGAAGAAGCAGTGGAAAGCTGTGAATGCAGAAATGGAAACACTTTTATCCCCTCTAACTGCCTCTATTGATTGCAGTGGCTAAATTAACACTCTCAGAGTTTTCTGACAGTGTGTAAGTGTTTGTCTCTTGTTTACCTTCTCACAGGTAAAGAGCAGGCTGTCAGTAAAGTTGGTTTGAAACTTTTTTTTTCCTGTACTCATCACTGAGATTGGGTCTAAACAGTCATCAGGCAGCATTTCTAGATCCTCAGAAACTGTTTAAAACATACCAGCTTAGGCACAGCCCAGCAATCATATGTGTTGCTGAAAGCTCATGTAAATATTTAACTTGTTTAAAAAAACTCAGGAAACTAAAAAGAGTGCCTCTCCTTTGAAAGATACTATTGTTTACATGGAGAATATACTAAGTACTTCTACAGTTTGCATTAAGTTTTCATTATTTCAGAAACTATTTTCAGAGGAATTCATGTGCCTTATTTAAAAGAAAATAAACTTAGAACAAGCATATCATGTCATTAGGAGACAATTCGAATAGTTTTAGATAAACTTTTTTGCATTGATCTGCTAGAAGACACATTTTGTATGGAACATTTGCCTCCCATTGAAGTGCAAACATTTAATATTTCTAAATTGTCCTGCTCTGTGTGTGTGTGGTGACACATATAATAATTTTAAGATTGTTTTCAAATTTAACAAAATGTCTGATGTACTGGGAGTTACCGGAGCTATTGACCCCAGTTAACTTCCTTGCTGGGAATATAAATTCCTATTCTTTCAAGAATAGGAATCTTTCAAGGCATCAGACTGTTGCCTTTTAACTTATCTAAAGATGAGCTTAATATTATGAAGCCTTGTCCCTTTTACAGATGAAAAAAAAAAAAAAAAAGCTGAAATAAAATTAGGTAGCTTGCACAGCCCTGGACCAGGATTAGGTGAGACTTCCTCCTCTGCATCACAAAATCATGGAGTTATTTTGTCAGCTGTAGAACTGGGAGCAGATAGAAACTGTGATGAAGAGGAAGTGATGTGATATGAACAAATCGGAAATCAGTTAACAGATCACAGTCAAAAGAGCTGTGGATGGCATTCTTTGCTTAGAAAGGTATATTAACTTTAGCCCTATTGATGGCCTTTTCCCACTTTTTAAAAAAGTGCCCTTTCACAGTATTGTAACTGTAGAAAAACTGCCTTTTTTAGGGGGAAATCTTAGAGATCTCAAAAATATGTGCAGGAGCCTTAGTTGTTACCACTTTTACTCAGTACTTCCAAATATAGGAAAAGGGTCTTGTGGTCTGTATCTGAAAAAGTAACAAAACAACTTAATCTTTCATTTTTCATGTAACCAATATAACTACACCTTCATAAGGAAGAAGAAAAAATAACTCAAATACTTGAAGAGAGAAAATAAAAGACATTAAAAGGATGATTAGAAAGGGAAGAGGAAAAACTTGTGATGAGGGAATAAAAGAGGAAGAAGGAAAAACATTTGGAAAAGAAGGTAGCTTGAGAGTATTACTGTGCATCCCTTTTCATGAGAGTAAAGGAATGGGGAAGCAGACACAGGATGCTCACGTGCTTTTAGGGAGAAAAACTGGGAGTTGGAGATCTTGGAAAATATCAGTCCACAAAGGTGCTTATAGCCTGAGATTTATAATCTTTCAGCCTGGTATAGAGTTTGGGAACTGGCATGACAGCAACAGCTAAGAGTAAGTGTTCAGTATTTGTAATGCTGTCTAAAGCACGGATTAATATGTAGTCCAAACACAAAGGAAGTGTGCAGATGTGTGAATAGCAACCGTGAGCTTTATTCAGATCAAGCATTGCTGTATTCTGTGTGTTTCATGCTTTTTTTCATGCCTTTTAGAATGAATTCTGAAAGGAATATGGTAATAGGCCACAACTATCAATTTCAGTAGTTGGAAACCACATGAAGAGGTAATGTGAGCTGGCAAATTAGCCCTGGCAGCTTCTCAGGCTTAGTCTTCATTCTGTAAAACATATGCTTCTCCATTTTTGATCAGCTTATATGCTTAGTTTTATCAGCTGACATATCAGACACTGATACATAACACTGGCTGATGTAAGTTCCAAGGTCTACTAATTTTCAGAGGCATGTTTACTTGTTGGGCTTTACAGAAGTGCTACGGTCTCCTAAATACTTTCAGGTGCTGAATCATGGCTCAGATGTACTACAAGATCAAAAGCAAAGTTTTGCTTCTCACTAGTCTCCATTTCACATCATGCAATGAAAAAGTCCTATTTTTGTCTAAGAACACTGGAAACAAATTGTCCATGCTGAAGGAGAAAAGTCAATATTTGATGGTTATAGAAAAAATGTTGAAGAAATTCTAAGAACTATCCAAACATTGCTTAAAATAAAATCTTTGGCCATCTAAATGGGATGGCTTTGTAAAGTCATCTTACTCCTGATGGGAAAACAACTGAATACTTAATATTGATTGATATGGACCAAATTTAAATTTACTATATTAGAATGGCAGAAATACAACTTGATTTTTTTTTTCACCGAAGAACAGGTTACCTGTCAAGATAAACATTTTTCAATTGTTTGTTTGTTTGTTTGTTTGTTTTTAAGGCAGATAAATGTCTGATCTTATATCCTCTGGGGTTCCAGGAATGCAAAAGTTAATTTCTTATTATACAGATAGATTGGGATACATTGTTCCCAAATGGATTCTGCTCAACAATTTGACAGTGAGAACAGCAGCACTGTTTTGAAATGGTCATGACAGCAATAGCAACAAAATTCAGCTGTTCCCTCATTTTGGGAGGGACAATTAAATCAGTGAAGCAGCCATTCCCAGACAGGGAGGGTGATCTTATGGGTTCCTATAATAGAAAAAAACTAAGGGAGAAGGAAGGGCTAAAAGGTAAACTGAATTTCCCTAAGCTCTTTCTTACCTCAATCATATATAGAACATTAAAAAAAAGATGTTAATTTTGAGAGTGAAATTCAAAGGAAAGGGAAAGCTGAGAAGAAAATACACAACAGCTCTCCTACCAAATCCCTGTACCCACAGAACTGATTTTTTGGCTCAACCTTAACACAACATATTTTTATTTCAGTACAAAATCTAATTAGGGAATAAAATGTTGGTTTGGATTATTCATTCCCTCTCCACAGTGACTCATCTTCTTGCCATAATTCCACAGTGGCAAGGTTGTTCTTTGTGTCAATAGCTCCCAATCGAGTGATACATATGCTCGTTTCAGTATGATTTTTTCCAACTAAATATGTGCAGCATACAAAAGAAACATACTGCATGCATGTAAAAGACACAGGATAGAGGAAGAGGCACAAGAGTGAATAAAAGATACTATGAAATGAAGACTTTTATGAAACTGGTTTTAGTTGGAGGAAAATGAAGCTTTTAACCATAACCAAAGCTTCCAGCTATTCTGGAAATAATCCAAGAGAAATGAAATGAGAATGAAGTATACGAGAGCTTCTGGGTTTGCAAAAGTAACAGCTGTGTCTAGAGAACCTGGACAAGAGGGCTTCTTATTCAAATATGTCTGTTTTAATAGTATTTCTAATTCAAGCATACATCACAGTCCATTAAAAAAAAGAAAAAAAACAGGGTAAGCACACAGGGCAAACACCAATAAACAGCCTTATAATCAAACACCGTGTAATTATTTCAAGAATCGAGTGCCAAAAATATGTTGTGATTCCATGAAATGTACCCTTAAGGATTTGTGAAAAAGAATAGATATTCTAGGATCTGTGCCCATTTATCCCCTTTTGTTCCACATGAAAGAAATTATATTAAATCAACTGAATATCTGGAAAGAATTAAATCATCATCTCTCACTGGCAAACCTAAAGGAAAAATTCAGAAGAAAGCACAGTTTTATATAATGAAAGTTCTCATGTTTCATGGAGTAAAAGGGAAAAAAACTAACTGCCAAAGGGAAAGTTTTTGTTGCCTTTGGTTATTCTTCTCAGACTATATATTATGGAGTTCTCCTTTGCTCCCTTTATTATCTTTATTCAATGATATAAAATTCCAGACATAATGAAATGAAGCCATTTCAAATGCTCTTGCATTAAGTCCTTCAGGAACAACCCTTTCTCTGTAGCAGCTGATACAGTGACAGTCACTGGCATTATAGAGTAGCAACCAAAGCTGACTGGTCTCCTCAGCAGGATTCTTTTTAATGATAGACATGTCTGACTTATTAACTACCCTTGAATTCTATTTAAAGTAGCACATGGGCCAAAATCTGCCTTTGTTAATGGGGTTTCAGAGGTGTAAATGAAAGCAATGACTTTTGCCAGCAGACTAAGCTCACCACAGGCTCCAAGTGATTTACCTCAGAGATGGCTTTACTTCAGTAACGTAGTTTTACAAGTCACACTGCACTGTTCTTTAATTAGTTTTGGCCTATCATACTTATGTATTAGCTATCAAGCCACCATAAAATGTTCACTCCTCAACTTTCATTAATCTGCACTCTGACAGGAAAATTTGATGTTTTTCACCAGCTGCAGCTGTGTCCCTCAGAATTTACTAAGGCAAAGAAAATCTATGAATTCTAGAAATTTCAAATGAGGTGAACAATTACATCTTTGCGTACATAGAATGTCTTTTTTCTTTCCAGGAAATGATTATGTGAAAAAGAGGTCGTTCTGCATCTTATTTATGGGTTAAACAGCAACATCAGTTACTGGGTATCCTCTTACTTCTCAGGTCATTTTTCTGTAGCTCTTAGTCCTTCCCTCAATCTCTTCCACTCCTTGCTGATCTTCCTTTGCTCATTTTCCTTGGACAAGATTATTGATTCACACTACTTGATCTTTAGCCTCTGTGGTAGGGATTCCCCAGTCTCCTGCTGACAACTCTATTAAAGAAAATGGAATTTTAAATGGGGGAAATGGAGCTTACTCTTTTTCTTCGCAGTTCTCCACAATGTCATCTATGTGTCTTCCTAAATGATACCAATATCTCACCCACTCCTCTTTTGGATACCACAATTCTACAGTGTGAATATTTGCACTACACACTATGCTGTTTTGTATACCTGTATAGCAGAGTTCTTGTCAGTGTTTTTATAAAGCTCTGTTATTAAAATATCTTCCTTCTGATCTCCAGTACAGCAATTCTTTTTTTTTCCCCTTCTCTCCTTGTACATGGTCATTTAGATACACTTCATAGATTATAAATACCCAGTTTCAAATACTCCTTACCTGCCATTTTGACTATGACAGGCTATAGCTGAATATTCCCACTTACTCCTTTTCCCCAGATACTAAAAGAACCCTTTCTGATCTCCATGTACACCCTTTTCACTTGGAGCAAAAATCTCCATTACTTGTTATCACATCATCTAATTAACACATTTTTGTGATTTTACACTAAAAAGACCAAAGGCTTTTCACCATCATAGGACAATTCCTCTTCTGCTCTTACAGTTAGGAAACTTTAAATTTTCCACCTGAATTTATATATGGCTGACAGAAGGCCTTTTGCCATGGTGCCAGCAGATAATTTTTTCCCCAGTTACTTACAGTGGACTAGCTAACTACCAAAGAAATCAGCAAAATAACTGTGGACATCTGGGCAAACAACACTATAATCACTGCATTGCTCATCAAAGGACAGAAACAAAAAGAAAGCAGCATTTATACAATGAAATTTAACACTGTTTCCTGTGTGCCTGGATGTAGAATTTTTCTCTGCACAGAGTTGGAGTTATTCCCTTAATCTAAAACTGGATGAATCCAGATTAATCTGGGTTTACAGACTTCAGGAAACTTGCACAAGCTGAATCTTCCCCATGAATGATTCCTTCACACATTCATCAGTACAGCTTTGTGTGAAAACAGGTATTGATGGTGGTGGATTGGCAGGCCTTTCATGACCCTGTTCTGGTCCTGTTTCTGTTAACAGCAACAGAGAGATGAGGGAGTTTGCAGAGCAGACCACATGGTAAATTGATGCAGATGAGTTTACTCAGCAGAGCTGAGTAAATACTGATTGTAAGCAATGAGGGTCAATGACACATTATGCAGGCAACACAATGAAACACAACAGAGAAAGCTCCTAAAAGGCAATGCCACTAATCAAAAGTTTAAAGGCCATTTGATCACACTGTCTTGAGATCTTTGGGAGCTACCAGGATACGTGTGTGTGTGTGTGTGTGTGTGTGTGTGTGTGTGTGCATAAATTAGAAAAACACTTTTGGAAAATGCCACCTATATTTCAAATAGAGCTGAAAAGCAATGTTTTAATACTTCAGTTCAACCACACACATAAGCACAGAGTATTATCTTCAGTATTTTTCTTGGATATCATAATTTTAAAAATATGACTGCCTGACCCATAAAATAGCAGGGAAATTCACTTGCTGCTCATTAACAAATTATAGTTTCTTTCATTGCCTGGTTCATAGCAACCTGCACTTTTGCTGAACTGATGTGTTGATATTTTCTCCAAACTTTTTAAAGATGTTTTCCAAACATTTTATTTTTATAAATGAAGGTCTGATCAAAAACATCTTTAATTCTTGTTCACAGCCACATTATTTATTGGTAATAAATAAATCCATAGTCTTTCTAAGAACTAAAGCTAATTAATAGTTTTCCTTAAATCCTATGAGAAAAACCAAGATTTTCACATTCTTTTTATATTAGTGTCTCAAAGGACATGTTCCCACATCTACTCGGAACAGAAACAGTTTAAAGGAGAAATTCAAACCAAATAAACAGAACTATTGGCTGAAGGGTGATGTGTCTCTTATTTACAGTGCCAGAGGTCCTGCAGTCAGGCTGTGGTTAGCCCTGGCCCACGCCAGCTGTGTCTGTCTCACTCTGTGCAACTGGCTCCTCCACTTCTGCCCCGTGTTCCCTGAGCACTGCACCCACCTCCCATGCACCCACTGTGTGCCACCACACCTTCTGTACCTTCAGCTGTGTAAGTTGAAGCATCCAAAAGCTGGATAGAGCCTGAAATTCTGTGTTATAGTCAGAGGTGGATCATCTAACAGGACCCATACTCAATAATTGATTCCATAAGAGATTAAGAGAATGAATATATTTCCAATATACTAGATCAGAGCAATGTAAATTAAGGTCAGTAGAGCTTACCTTGAGATCCAAGTCCTCAGAGCCACTACCCTGGCTCCTGCTAGAAGAAACAATCAAAAGGAGACAGTGCATATATGGCATTGAAGGGTGCAACTGATATTTTGAGAACATGAATACTAACTGCATGTCTGACACACTGATGACTGAGCAAAGCCTTAAAATGACTAGTTTATGCACTGCACTAATAATTCCCAGATTGTATTCTACAGTCTGGAGGAATTATAAGTTTTTTGATCACTCTGTGTGAGAATTACTTGCTAGTGAGTTGTACTGTTATAAGATTTATGATACTTCAAGCTATTATTATCCATGCATTTTGTAACAAATTCAATAATAGCAGAGAGCATCTTTATGTTGCAAATGTTGAAGGCAGTCAAATGCAAATGATCATGCCAACTTTTTATAAACATTTTTTAACATTTGGTAAACACATATAGAGGACATAAACCACTGCAATATATGTAATATAAAATGCAAACCTAAGAGTACGCATACAATTTCGTATTCAAACTTCATAGGAAACTGGGAAATATTTATGTTAATGAGAAAACCAACTTTAATTCATTACATCAATTTCAAATTTTCTCAGGATATTGAGGACACTATGCTACATAAAATCTTTTCTATTCTCTATCCATGAAATAAGTGTAGTATAACAGTGTTCACAGATTCATTTGAACAAATGGGTATGTTAACATACAACACAAAGCTTGTGCTCTACTGAATTCCAAGTCCTTGTCTTATTGAACTTTGTTTCTGTTTTATTTTTCTATCCCAAGGAAAATATCATTCGTCTTCTAGAGATAAATATGATAACCCAACTCTGAACTGTACTTGTTTAGCTAAGCAAAAACACACTGAAATTTTCCATCTCTGGGGCCAGGAACTGCATTTTCCTGAAAGGGTCTAACACCACCAGTCCACAGGCTGGGCTGGAGCAGCAGACAATGTCTCTGTATGCTAATAAAAACCATTTTGCAACACCACATGCTTGCATACTCAGCAGTACTATCTTATATTCAACCATGATTAAAGAAAGAACAGCAATTTCTTTCCCTGCTCCTTCTCAAAACTGATGCAAATTATACCTCCTAGACAGCAAATTGTAAATTTGGTTTTAGAAGAATGACGGTCTGTTAAATGTGAGTGGAATAGAATCCAAATATGTGAGCCTGAAACTCTGACTCCTGCCTTTGGCCTCACTGGGAATTCCTGAAACTTCCTTCATTAATGAGCTCTGGTATAACCTGCAAATATCTGTGTGCATGCACGTATGCGACAGACCAGCCCAGGTGTGTTGTAACCCAAGTCATTTCAAAAGTATTAAAACAGTAGAAACAAGGTAGAAAAAATTGACCCATTAAGATTTCTCTGAAAAATCTTCAGAAAAAAATCATCTTTCCTTCTCTCACATGCATATTTGCATGGAACAGGGAAAATTTTTATCTTTGGCACCAACATCAATTTAGATTATATTTCAGTATTACCTCCCAGTTGTTTCAAAGCCAAAATTACTAAATATCCTTCAAAAATATATATTATCTTGATACTTTTTAATCACATAAAAAGCAATGCAAGGAACATAATTTATTATGAACTGTATTTCAGACCTGCTTTAGCAGAGTTTGAATAATTGAACTTCTCTGATTTCCAAAGTGCTTTTCTAGGCTAACAATATGGTTTATTTGTATACAATATATAGTAACAATCTGACAAGTCTTTAATCTACTTTAAAATTCATATCATACAGAAAGAGTGCTATGATGGATTTAACTTATGGGCTTATTATACAAAAAATGTTAGAGATGTAAAATTAGCAATGTATTTAAGGAGGATCTTTGAATTTTATATCAAGCCTGGCTTTAGGCAATTGAAAGTAACACGTTTTGGATCTTGCTCACAGTTTGCAACAAAGTTTAGTAATTTCAGAAGCAGATATTGAAGGTTCTAAATCACCCTTTCTGAAAGTAAAGTGAGAGCCATCCATTCCTGTTGATATAATTATGGATTTTTGTTTCTACTGTAAATGTGCATGGTCTTTGTTGAAAAGAATGCTTTTTCTTAACAACTAAGAAATTCCAAGCATGCTGAATGCAATGATGTATCAGAGACTATATAGATATGATCTTTCCATATGCAAGGAAATAATACTCTGAATGCTCATTTAGAAATTCATCAGTCTGGTAGACCAGACTGCATGAAAATATTCTGAGATTTTACTGCTAGTAAGCAATATTAGATGCATCAAGCATACACCTGACAAATTTAAAATTATCATGCTTTTTTTTTTCTGAAAGATTTAAAAAACCCTGACCAACCAACTGAAAAACCAACTGAAAAACTCCCAAATCCAAAACTAAACAGCTGGACAGACAGTACAAAAAAAGCAGCAATATATATTTGAAGGACAGAGAAAAAGTCATATGCTATCTGCCTGCATCAACCATGGATGTAAGAGGTGAAAATTAAAGTACACATAGAGGAAAAGAATAACAGACTTTAAGAGTATGTGAATTGAAAAGGAATCTGCTATCAAGAACAAAAGATCAGGCAAACATGAGACACTTGAGTAGATCTCTACGTAAAGGGTAGTTATTTCTGTGACTCACTAAAAAGTTTCTTTTTATTGCTTTGCATTCACTGTTTATGCAGAAATAATTAAATCTAAACAAGACTTTGCTAGCAAAAACAGTTGTAGCTATCTCACATTTTCTGTTTAACTCTCTTTTCCCTGCTGTTTATGCTAATTTGCACAGAGGATGGAACAGTTGGAGCACTCTAAATCCTTCTTTTATACTTCTTTTAACTTTGATGAGCAAAATGGAAATGCTAATCCCTTCTGCAGACGCATGATTTCCTTCCTTTCTCCTGCTCTCTGAGATATTTGTTTTTCTGCTATCCAGCCTTTGTTCCCCAGTCCCAGCGAGGTTCATATGATGCTCTTCTTTTCCCAGGGCCCTAGGGTGAACAAAATTCCACAGTCCAGCAATTCATGAAATGCAAGTGATACTGAGACAGGCAAGGGATCTATTAAAGCAGATTCCTACCTCTCCATCCTCTTCCTATGCCTACAGAACAAACAAACAAACAAACAAAACAGTCAAGAGTGTTCAGTACTGCAGAAGGAATCAGTCTAAAATGCTGGCCTGAATTTTAGCCCTGAAACTGATTGAACTGATCTTCAATGATTCCAGAATGTCACATTGTGCTTTTCCTTTGTTCAGTATAATTCTGACCACATATTTGAGATTGGAAAATGAATGATAAATAATGATGCAGGAAATAATAAAGTCAACAAAAACAAGGTGAGAAAAGCTTTTATTTGGACATGAAGCAGGCACACTGGTACATCATGCAACATCGGTGAAAATGTTGGAGGATTTTCATATTAAATGACTGGGAGAAGTAGCATGTCAAAGATGCTTGATCCAGTGCTCTTTGGTATGCACTGTAGTAAAATTTTTCATTCAGTGGGCCTAATCTGGAATACTAAATACTGCTTTTATTTAGAAAACCAAAACCAATGAATTTGAATTAGGTAAAGGTACATATGTGTAGGTAAAAAGATATTGTTTGAAAAGTCATATTTTAAATCCTAATTTATTTTTTTTTTATTCACAATAATACATGTCTTTCCAAAGAATTTATAGTGTCTCTAGAAGGAGTTACATCTACTTTGCAGTTACTTGTCTACAGTAAACTCAAAGAAAACAAACATTCATTTGCTTCCTCATACTAACATTAACAAGCTCATGAGTCATAGCATATTTTGAGAAATTAATATTCATGGACCTCCCACTTCTGACCAAAACACAATTGTCTCTGTCACACAATATGGGTGACCCAATTTTGTTCATCTGACAGATACCTTTTTGGTAACAGAACATGAAAAATTTGGAGGAAACTGAATGTGACTTTTAAGAGACTGTGCAACTCAACAGTTGAACTTACTGTCACCACTACAGGAACACTCATTTATTACCTCCCCTCTTATGTAGGACTGGTCCCTGGCCCAGGAGAAGGTGATCTTTTATTTTGTTACTACTGTTCTAGATGAGAATACATCAACATGTTAACTTTGCTTTATTACTCTTACACTATAGCTTCAGACAAGGAGAATCTTTTGGCCAAGTGCCAAAATGAAACAACAAAATTAATTTTGGGATTCTCCTGTCACTCCTTTCAATTCTGGACATACTCTTGTTAAAAATCAGTACAAGAATTTTCCAGAGCTGTCACAGTAGACTGAAGACCTCTGCTTCTGTTCAGACTAGCAGGTCAAGAAGCTGACAAGAGGGAAAGTTGGTACAATACCCAAGCTCTTTATGAGATTCAGACAGGATTTTTTATTTTATGACAAAGGTAGTATTTTTTTTCCACACATTTTTTTTCTTATCATAAGTTCCTGGGGATGAATCTGTGAGGCCTGAAAGAAAAGAAAGCAAAGAAAAAATTATAATGAGTGAATGTTGACAGTCTGAATCAAAGGTTCAGTGCTTTATAATCAAAGCTTTGGAAAAACAAAAATAGGATAACCCTGAGGCTTTGGCACTGAGTTCAAGAACACCCTTAGGAGTCATTGCACCTCCAAAAACTGGGAGAACTGAAATGGAAACAAAGCCCTCTCAAAAAAACAGGGGAATAAATTAATTCATTTACTACTGCCAGAAATTATGCAGTGGGAATGCATTCTGCCTAGGAATGTGTTAGGCAATGGTCACAGCTGGGTATGCTTCCAGTTTAAGCAGTGCCCCAAAAACCACTGAATGTGATGGAACTCTCTATTAACTTCAGTGAGCTTTTAATCAAGCCCAACTAAGTCAAACAGCAAGATTTAAAGACAGCTGAGGAAGTTCACAAGACAGTAACTTACACTGCACAAGGCCAGAGAATCTGGAAAAAGCCCAAGTGTCAGTGAAGGGACTAATTAGAGGGCATGAAAAGCTCACTCTCAAATGTCCTTTTGTCAGTCTCAGGAATTTCATTATCTTCTGTGATAACAGGATTCAGAAAATGCAAGCAGTGATCTGAATCAGTTTCTAACTCAAGCACAAATTTTCTGTGAGCTTTTTAAGCTTCGGGTTTTGCTCAGCAATGCCACAAGACCTCTAAGTAGTCTTTTTTTTTCTTTTATCTTTTTTTTTCTTTTTTTTGTTGGGTCTCTTGGGTTTCTATCTGGTCCAGGATTGCTAGCGTCAGGACTTCTGTCATCCAAGCTCAAACAAATTGCCAAACATTAATTTTGGCATCAACTAAGGCATGTCCCCTGCAGATACACCACTCAATCTCCAAATTCTTGCTCTTTAAAGCATAAACCAAAACAAACAAAACTGTTTTATTTGTGTGCTTAGCAAACCATCATTCCTGTAAGCTTCTAACATTCTTTATATAAAATATATTTTTTTTCAGATTTCCTAGTTTTCAGATTTCCTAGAGCTAGTTTCCCTAGCTTTAACAAAAAATAAAAATCCAATATTTGTAAGTTAACATTTGCCTTCAATTAATTTTACTTGCTTAGTGTTTCTGGAAAACAAGGCCAGCAAAGCATGTTGTATTCTCACAGGAATACAGTATGCCACTAAAATCAAAGTTAAGATCCAGACACAAAGTGGTTTGAACTTCACTGGTATTATAAAACAAAAAAAGCAAACCTACAGATACAAAGGTTTCAGGACCTGGGTCTCAATATACCTAAATCTATTTAGTTGTGTAAGAATGAAGATAAACATTAATAATTATATTAATAACTTGTTACAGATATGAATTTTCCTTCAATACAAAAATAAAAAATTGGCATCTTTTGCACAAGTGAAAGCAATGAATATTGGACCTGACTAGAGAGAATATGTTTTGTAAATGAAGGAGACACATTGGAAGTGAGGATTTAGCAGAATAACCAAGTACAGCAGAAAATACTATGCTGAAACGTGAAATAATGTTTCCTACTTGCAAATGGAGCAGCATAACAATTATCAGTAGCACTAGGAAGGTGAATGACAAATTTTTGCTGCAGCAGGTACAGATGTTTGCTTTGTTGTCAGGAAGGAGCATACACAGGCATTGCAAGCAACTAGATCACTAAATTAAAGAGTAAACTGAGGCTACTGATCTGAAGAAAGAGAAGAGCAACAGGACACAATAGTGTGGTGTTTTCACTGTACTTACTGCCCTGATTTTTCATGGAAGAAGATGCTTTTGCAATGGGTAAGACAGTGAAAAAAGAAATTAAAAATACCTGATTTAATGATTCAAGACCTTTCATAGAAGCAATTAATGTTAAACCTTCCTAAGAAAGAAATCTGTCATCCAAGAGTGGTCATATTACTAAAAGCCACTGCAGACTTGACTCAATTGCCAAAATAGCACATGATACCTTGAGCTATTTAGTATGTCCTACAACACCCTAACCTCTACTATCTGCTAACAGAGCTATTGCTCTTCTACCCTTTGACCTATTGGTCAAACATCGTGGATTGTTGCCACAAGGCACGTGGCTTAAAATTCTTCATGTGCTTTCAGTGCCTCATGCAAATTTTGTCCACTAGGATGGCCTTATTGGGAAAAAAAAAAAAAGGTGCTGTGGAAGTTACATAAAGCAAAGGGAATAAATTTTCCTTAGCACATTGGAGCCTTATACATGAATCTTACACCCCTCCAGAGATACAGGAGAGGTTCTTTTGTTAATATTGGACATTGACAGTATTTGAAGGCATATTTTATTGAAGAGTTGGAAAAATTATGAAAATATTCAGAGGAAAAAGTGGATGTTGTACAAATACTGATGATATAAAAGTACAGAATTAAGTAGGAACTGATAATAAAGAAAACACAATCATATAGGAAAAGAGATAGCTAGACATGGTAATATAGTGAAACTTTTTTCTGGTGTAGTAGAAGTGTATGCCCATACTAGAGTGTATTCCCATCATTTGCAGCCTATGATAGAGGTTCATATCTATTAAGAAAGTGGCATTTCCTCTCAGAAGGAAAACACTGGAAAGAGTATATTATATGAGCATTGCTTCATAAGTACTTACAGAAAATTAAGGGGGGGGTACCTCTGAATACATACCAGATAATACCTGCAGTTGATGGAAATTTATTAAACATTATCATGTATAATAAGTCACGAAATAGAGATGTTACATATAGGGAAAATATTAATATATAACTCAATTTGCTTAAGCCTTGGTTTTGGACACTGACAAATTTGTATTTGTAGTTTATCAGGTAATACAAAAAAGTTGTTTCAGAGTACAAATGAGAGTGTTATTGCCATATTGGTAGGAGTAACAAGAAATTTGAGAGGAAGGGGTAAAAAACTGTCATGTGAAATAAATGCCATTTCCTTACAACAAATCTTTGTTTGACATTCCAAAAATTCAGTTCAGCATAATCATATATTAAAGGTGTTTGAAGTCTGAGAAACTCCCTGGGCTGAGGTCTTCAGCTGAGGGTAGAAGCTGTGCTACCTCCCACAGCTGCAGAATGCTACTGCCATTGGTCAGGGTCTAATAGCACTGGCTCTGCATTCTGAGTAGCTCCATCCCATTTGAGACAGTGGAAGCTAAAGGTAAGTTTTGGCACTTCTCTCTTAGTTGAATTTTTATCGCTGGAAATACTAGTATTTGTTTTATTTTATCATGCTTAATACTGATTCAAAGCTTGCAGATTCTGGAGACTATTTATTTTTCCCTGGATATGTCTTAGTTCCTTCCTGTGAGAGGTGTACATAATCTTCATCAAAATATTTGATCTTACAGCTACTGCAGATGCCAATATTTCTACAGTGAATTCCAATATATTACATGAAAGGGAAATAGAGACATGCAAACCCTGCAAATTAGTGCAGATAATATAACCATAGGCAAACCTTTTTTTTTTTCAGATATTTGCAGATTTTGTCTCTATATATGCAAAAATTGATACCTATCAAGCCTTATACCCTTTAAAAATCTTTTATTTTTAGGAGTTGTGACATGAAAACAATTTTGCATTGTGAACAATTTTTTATTTAAGAATTGTTTATTCAGAGGAAAAATTACACCATTACACCAAAATTACACCATATATTTTAATACTATATTTTGGGTTGATAGATAACCCTCTATAACTGAATCATCTGAGAAAAATGGCATGGAAAGGAAAAGCAAGACCAAAACCAATTTTGTCAAAAATAGGCAGCAGAAAACATAAAGACCGACAAAAACCCGCTAATTCTAGCATACTTCAGAAACTGATTGCGTTTCTATTTTATTTTACTTTTTTTTTTTTTTAATAAAGCAGAATACTTTTAGTAATATTGGAAGCTAATACTGAAAGGTGAAATTCATCTAAGCTTTCTCAAAGAGAAGACCCAGTGACTCTTGCTTCTTCCAACAGCAGCTGAAGTCTTTCTGAATAAAGAAAATGAGAGAAAAATGAACGCCTTGTGTTACTGACCATCCCCAGAGGAATTTCATATCCTCATGCCTAAACCCACTTTATAAAGACCTCTTTTCATGAAGCTAAAATTCAGCTTGTTGCCCAGTACATACATTAAAAAAAAGCCTCATATATTTCTTGTACTTTATTATAAGTAGCTACAATTTTGAAATTAAATATTTAAGAGTATTTATCATGGCATCACATAAGGAATACAGTTCATTAGACTTATGCATTGCTCATCATCACTGTGCTTTTGGTGAAATTAATGTGAGCTGTAGATAAATAAAGATGTAAGTAAAGAACACTGAATAGAGCCTTGTGTCAGGCATCTTATATGATAACAGTGAATGCATCATTTACAAGGAAAACACTAGTGCTCAAGCCTAGCATGAATTTTCTACAATTTTACAAAATTCTGGAACTTTAAATAGGTGAAAATTCAATTTTAGAGAACTTTAAATGGGTGGTAATTCAGTTTTACAATTTTATTTTCCAAGGAGAACAGGTGAATTCACCACACCACAATTTCTCACTACTTTATAAAAGGTGTTGATCGAATAATGAAGGAATTCAGAGTACTGGCACTACTGTCCACAGGGCGATGGAAGACACATATTACTTTTATTTTGCTTCCAAGACCTTTGCAAAAGTATGGTCCAGATGTGCCACACCAAGTAAAATTATGTTCTGACAAAACAACTAACGGGTGAAAAGTGTTTTGATTATGCTTATCCAGAGATGACAGAGTTTCTGATGTTTTCTAACTGTGTGGTGGTTTTGTTTGTTTGTTTGATTCTGTTTAGTGTTTTTTATGATGGAGGAGAGATGTAATAGTACATTGTTATACATTACAAAAGACTATTTTTTGTGATAAGTAATATAATAATTTACCTTTTCTCTAGTTTCTCAAACGTTCATATCTAATTGCAATGAAAATAGGTGAAGCTAGATGAAAGGGTAAAAATATCATTCAGATGTTTATTTTTACACCAATAAAATTCCATAAGTCTTTTCTAAATTATATAACTATGAGTATGGCCAAAGCAGTATGAAAAATTCTCAGGTCCAGGGACTCTTCATGAAGAAAACCAGATTAAACTACTGAGTCACCATAAATAAATATGAATTATTCATCAGAAATATTGTGGATTTTATATACAAGTACTATATTTGTGACAGTAAATTGTCATTGATTCCTTGTCAGTACTAGAGTACCTACAATCTGTCCATTTTCTTCTCTTTCAGAAAAGAAAACAAAATGCAGACCTTTGTAAATATTTTTCTGGGATTTTTTATCTTTGAGTCTGTTGTAGCTGCCCCTATCAGTGATACAATAATTTATGATTCCGAATTCTATGACATACCATTTGGAGAGCTGCCTCATCCATTTGCCTATGATGAAAACAAGCAGTCTGACCAAGTAGAGGTAATTAGAACTTTATTTTTTCTGTCTTTCCAAAGTGTATAAATGCAGTAGTTACTGATCAGTTTTTCTTTGCCATGAAAATACTTATCTGACAAATCTACTTATGTGGTTTCAATTGCCTTTGCAGTTCATTCACTTTTTCCCTAACCTACAAACACAGCCAAAATATATTCTAATTGTTTTGGGTTTTATTTGTGGTAATCTTTTAGAGTAAGTGAAAGGTATCATGCTTTCCTCAGGTCTCCATGCAATTCCACAAATTCTGTTGGAGATCATCATAGTAATTTACCTGTCTGGGTGATGCATGGAGGCAGTTGAGACAAGATTTCCAACATTTCCCATTAAATGAGGTTGTAAAATGCTGTTTCCTTAGGTTTATGTTCACTACAAGTGTGTCAGGCTATAAATGCTAATGTTTTCTTTTGCTGTTAGGAAAGTGGCAGAAGGAACAAAAAAGAAAGGGAAAGCATTTGAATTTAAACACTGGAAATTAAGAAAAATTACTGAAAAAAACCTGTTGAAATTCTGATACAGTATGAGCCCATAAGATATGTCACCTGTAGAAGCAAGGAACTCCACTTTGTTGGCTTAAATGCTTCCTTCCTCTTTTACAATCCTTTATTTCTTTACAGTTACTAAAAGGCTACAATAATTTTTTTTCTCACCCTGCTGATTAGACATTGGTACAACTTCCCTGAAGGTAATATAAGCACTCTGTGATCCAGGATTTTGTGTGATAGAAGTTGATTAAAAAATATAACATTTAAATAATATGGTATTTTCATTTTTATACATAATGTTTTAGTGCTTTTTCACATAACAATGAAAATACAATCCTTTGAAAGATTCATGATTACAGCAGGAGGGACAGGAGCTAGTCTTTCATCAATGTGAAATAGAAATTGGATAACAGCTTTAAAATCAAAGGACAGAGATAATTTAAGAATAACTATATTCCAAAATAGAAGAACTGAAGAGATAAAAATAATCTTAAAGTTAGCACTAAGATCAGAACCTTATAATTTGTAGGAAATAAATTTTCAACCTAAGAGGGATTGAGAAGAACTTTGCTGTAAGGAACTTTGCCTTTGGCCTTTCCTTACCTTTCCCTTGTGCCACTCTTGTGCTCTACTTGATTCTGTTTGAGCTCATTTTCCTGATAAAGTCACTACCAATTTTCGTCGCTGTACTCTATTTCACATTGATTAATATACCACAGTTTCTGTCCCTCTTTGCTCTTAGAAGTGAAGTCTTTATCATTCCTACAGAAACTACTTCCTTCCCAGAAATGGGAGAAGTTATTTTGAATGTGCCTCATCACTGAGTTTTTCTCATTCAAACAACAGATTTCTTAGTAATGCATTTAATGGTAGGTGGGATTCTCCTGTGCTGTGCTCTTTGTGAGGTCCTATAACACCAAAACATGGGGTGGCCCTTTCCAAGCTTCTGAATGAAGGATAGAGATAAAGCAATGGGTTAAGATGGGTGTTCTTTCCCAGCTGAAAGGAAATTTGGGATGACTGATGTTGCACCCAACAAGAAAAGATATGAGAGATCCCAACACAGGTTGTTTTTTTAGAAGGCGTGGAATAGGCAGAGTCAGGGTAAAATGGTAAGCTTCTTTTCCAGAGCAAGATTATCTTCCATTACTGAGCTCTTCAGATAGTCTTTTTAAAATTCATCAGGTGAAGTTCATCCATCACAGCAGTTGAACAGAATTTTGTTTTGCATATGGATGGACCTCCCTGTGAGAGCCTTTTTTTCATAGATGTTTAGCCAAAATCTTTTTTTTTTTGCTTACATTCCTAATACCATTTACCACCCAAGAGAATCCTAAGCATTCATAGTTCCTCATATCCCAGGAGATATGAGTGGTCAGTGCTGTAGGAATCAAGCAAATTTTATAGACATGTCAGTGTACTATTTGATAGGGCATGTCAGTCTTGCAAGTTATATTTTAATCACTGATAGTACTGATGTCATGCAAGTTTTAAGCAGAATACATTTGATTCCTTGATTGTGGTTATGACTTTACTGCTTAAAATCTTGTTATCATAATGATGTGAACAACACAAGTGGGTCTATGTGTAAAATTCAATATTTATTCAAGGTCACAGGTTAGTTTTTATTATGCATAGTTTACATGATGAGCAATACCACAGAGACCCAGACAAACAGCAGGCCTTCAACAGATCTAGCCTGTGTGCAGTAACTCTTTAAGACTGGAATTTCCCTTTAAAGAGCTCTGAATCATGTCTTCAGGCTTCTGAAACAGTGGAGAAAAAAACTCAAATAGCATTTTCTGTTGCTGTCCTCAATTTAAGATTTGAAAATTCAGCTATGTCCAAATAGAAGTCATTGTATTTAATCCATTTTTAGACTCATTGGCAAAATGCAAACTTTACCAAGGTTGTGTATCCACCTGATTAGCAGAAGGTCCAGGAGACTGACCAGTTCTAGTACTTCAGATGCATTGTGTGCTAGTCCTTTTAATTTCAATGTGAATTGAAGTAGAAATTAACCTGTGCACCTCAAGGAGTTAAACTAAAGCAACTGTGTCAGCATGTCCTTTTCTAGACTATTAGGTACTGTAATCACACATTCAATGTGTAATCACCAAAGTGTGGAAAGACCTGAAGATAATTAGAAAGGGATCCTTTCCACTCATTCTACCTGGTTAAAATTAGGCTTGGCATCCCCATACCATGCTCTAAAACAAGTGAATGAATCATTCTCTTGGGATATATATTGAGGTGGGTTGATCTCAGCTGGCTACAAAGGTGACCATCAAAGTGCTTTCTCACTCCCCCTTCTCAGACATACAAGGGAAGAAATTAAGGTTAAAAACTTGTGTTGACATGTAGGCAGTTTAATGAAGAAAAACAAAGGTTGCATGGAGAACCAAAGGGAAACAAAATATTTATTCTCTACTTCCCATCAGCAGGTGAGGGCCAAACACTTCCAGGGAAGTAGGACTTGAGTACCTGTAGCAGGTGCTCCTGATGACAAACACCTTAATAATAAAGCCCACCCCCTACCCTCACTGCCTCCTTTCTCTCAGCTCTTATTGCTGACCAGATGCCATATTGAATATCCCTTTGCTCCTTGGGTCACCTGCCCTGGTTCTATCCCCTCCTGAGATCTTGACCACCCCTGCCATACTGGTGAGAGGGATAGTCTTGGAGAGTGGCTGGAGAGACAGTCTTGGTTCTGTGCCAGCACTGCTCAGCAGTCACTGAGCACTGGTGTATTATCAACACCTTTTCAGCTGAAAACACAAAGCACAGCACTGAGCAATGCCATGGGGAAAGTTAATTCCATCCCAGCCTGACCCCATACCCCTATCTTCCTCAAGTAACTTTTGATGAACCCTAGACAACTGTTTCAGGTTTAGTATGAGAATTTCGTCTTAATACAGTTCACGAAGAGTGACTCAGTCCAACTTCATGACTTCTTTGCTAATTCTCATACTCTGGAAGTATTGTTTCTTGTGTAGAGTGCATATGTGCATATACACACACTCTTCATTGGATTGAAAACATTTTTCTGAAAACATTTCTAGATAATGGCTCTTGATATTCTTCACTTGAAGTCCATTTTCATCATAGATTCTGGAATAATCTTAAGGTTGGGAAAGGTTCCGTATGTATACATGGAATATTTTTTTAATGCAAATATTTTCAGGGGGCAAGTAATTGTAGCTGTGAATTACTTGTGAGAATTGTATTGAATCCTCAATCAAAGCTATGCATTGTCATGTGTTAGGTGACATTATAGATTATAAAATCTATGGTTTCCAAGATCCCAGGTTAGTGAGACACAGAAGACCTAGCTAATGTTTTGCATCCAAATGGATATTATTACTGGAAAAACTTAAAGTAATATATCACTCAGAAATAAAATGCACATAGAGACATTAAGATAGCAGTATCTTTCATAGATAATGGCTAAAAAAGGCAATGTAAAAGGAAAGCCTATTATCAAGGAAAGAATTCCAAGGTCCTCAAGGAGAAAGCTGTGGCAAAGAAATGTCACCGTAAGTGTACAAGCTTTGTGTTGAATTTATCTTCTGAAACAGACAGTAACAGTATAAACATGAGCTGATGTATCTCCCCTTTTCTTTAGAGTTCATTAGTATTTTGAATTAATATTTATATCATGGTAGGGTCCAGAGGCCACAGTCAAGTGGCCAACTGCTCTGAACGCATATACAAAGAGAGATTTCCTTCTTTAAAATTAATAAAATCAAGCCAGACTCTCAAAGGAATTATTGTGTGAGGTTCTAACTTTTTCCCTCTTTGAAACTAAAACTTTGTTTGGAAAATGTGTGAGAAAAACAAATTGTGGAGAGAAATTCTTATATACATCAGCTACTACTGCTTAAGAAAATGGCACTGCCATATCACATATCACAGTGTCTGTTAAATATAATCAGTCAATTTTTCTTTAGGTAGCAAAAACTAAGTTAGAAAAATAAGAAGTAAAAATATAGGAGCATCAGAAAAAATATTTTCATTGCTAAGATAGGCTATCAGTGAGGCTGAAAAGCAAGAATGGTTTGCCTAGCACTGAATAAGCAGAAAAGTGAGGGAGTTAAATACAGGTTGGTCTGGGTCTGTTTACACAAAAGAGGTGAGCTGTAAAATATGATCCACAAAATATTCTGAAAGAAACACAGTGAAAGTCTAATATTTGATGCCTTTTGATTAGCATTAGTCGATAGTTTGTTGAATTTGACTCAAACTAATAATAGGGCATATCCTGTTGGCATAACACACATAAAGAGGAGCCATGCTTGAACAAGAAGTCACTCTTGCCATTCTGCACTTGGGAGAGGATTACACGTTCCTGTCTTGATGGTTGGTATTTAATTAAATAAGAGATTTCAAAGAGGATATACAATGACTTTTCAGAACATCATATACATTTTGAAAAAAAAACTATTAATTGGTACAAGTCATGTACAAGTCAGCCACACAGTTGATCAGAGAATCAAACTTATCATTTGAAGCTTTATCCCCAAATAGGAATTTTTCTAGTTTTTCAGAAAGGTTTTGACTATACCTCTTGTTAATCACTTGTCTGGAGTGACTAACAATTCAATTTCTTTTTAAGATAGAAAATAAGTCTTTAAATGCAAATTTCAAAAATAAATTTAGGCCACTTTTGAAAAGGAAAGCAAACCTTCCTGCCTGTGGCAAGGGGGTTGGAAATAGATGATTTTTATGGTCCCATCCAACCCAAAACATTCTGTGACTCTATGAATAATTTCTACCATAATTAGACATTGTCTTGTAAGTCTTGGTATTTTCAAAACAGCTATGGGAGAAACCAGTTCCTTTTGATGGGTCAGTGTGTGGAACAACTGTCCCTTCAAGGTTAAAATGCCTCTTTTTAAGTTTTGAATTTTTGTGTATTAAATTTATTTTTTGCTGTAAAATAAACACTGGAACAGAACACACTTCAGATTGTCCCGTGGATTTAAACTTATCACATGTAATACATCAGCTTTGATCCTAAAAGATGTAGACATAAAATAGACACATAAAAAAGATACATAAAATAAACTCCCGAGCCTCTCCTAGTCCTTTGTTTGTCTTGCGTATTTTACTGTCAGTGGTGAGATACAGAGCCCACCCTAAAATGAATTTCTATAGCCAATGTCTGGAGCCCCTTTTAAGAAGTTTTGTCTCTTTCTGTACTGACTGTGAAGTGATGCTAATATAAACTAAATGCCCAGCCTATGGATGGCAAGTTGCAAACTGGATTTACCAGTAATAAAATTGCATTTTATCACTTACTCATGTGTTCTGATTTCTGCATTCTTGACTTTTGTGACTTCCTGGTCTCAAAGTGCCTCTGAATTGGTCAGCCCCACTAAGAACTTTCATTAGAAAAAGGAGTCACATTGGATAAATATAGGATGGGGAAAAAAGTAGGTACTCCATGTAATCTTAGGAAAGATATCACTATCCTTTGGTATGCTCTAGGATTAATCTGCACTGGTATTCTCTAAATCTCTTGATTGATTCTAAAGACAGAGTAGGGTAACTATTAACCACACAGATGGCTAAAGATAGGTGACATGATATCGCTTCAGTTTTTCTTATGCTGTGTATTAAAACTGTCTTGGAAGGCAGATTATTATTTGAAGACTTGTAGCTATTGGCAAAGAGAAACATACTTTATTGTATTTCTGTATAATGTTCTTCCTGCTTTGTGATTTTTCACAAAGAATATTTCTTAAAGTACCAGATGAAATACAAGTCCACTCCCTGCCTAATTCCAGGCTCTGACCTCCCTCCAAAAAACCCTATGGAAAATAATGCCATTAAGTGATATACAATAATTTATGTTTCAATTTTTAGTTTTTTTTAGCAAAGTCCGGTTTCCAAAAATAAACAAACATCTGGAAAATGAGGGATTATTCTGTACAGCAAATAGTCCAAGAAACATCTTTGTCTTGTTACAATTTCGCATGATTTATCAAACTTGTAAAAGATACAAAGCTGCATGGATCAGATGACCAATAATGGGAAACAGACTTTTACCTTTAGGTCACTGGTTCAAATCCAAGTTATGTACAGCAAGAAAATAGCGCTCATGCTCTGGGTCTGGTATGCAAAACACATATATCACTGAACTCCTACTCTGTTACAAGTATAAAAATTGTAACATCATTAAGTTAACATCAATAATTTTTGTTTTCTTATGACACTCATGACTGCAGGAGACAGAATAGATAATGCTAACTACTTGGAACAGTTCCCCTAAACCCCAGACATAGTGCATTTGCAGGGAAACTGCTGGGAGACTTTTAACTGTGTATCTGCAATTCCAGGTAACGTCCTACAATAAGAAAGAGATAACTGTAGAAATGGAAGTACTAGAGGTTAACACCTCTGCTTTGCTACCCAACAGCTGCAGTGATTAATCAACTAAGAACCCTCAGAAAGCATAAAGTAAATAACAAATCCTAAAATTGTAAGTTCCATAAAGCATGTCCCAAATATGCAGTCAGTGTAGATGACCCAAACTTCATCACAAGTGAAAGGAAAATTATCTTTGGTCTGAAGCCTATTTACAAAGCCTATCTTGAAAATACTCTTCTACAGAATATTACTTTCAATAGAACAAAAGTTGCATATAAAGACATTAACTGATCTTAAATCTCTGGATTTAATTCCAAAGTTCAGAAGAGGGATTCTTATCTAATTTCCACAAATCTGGTGAAGAGGTAGACAGCATGTGCAAGAACTCTAGGGCAGCACTAACCTGGGTCAATAAAAGTCTGGAATGTATCTCTCCCTCTAGGCTTCCTCCATTTGGAGAACAGCTGTCCCACTTCCTTTGTTCCCAAAGCCTTCTTTTGATTTGTCCCCAAGTCCATTCCTGGTTAAGCTGTCTACTGTCAATGCTACAGATGGTAACATTGTGTATTTGTCTGCACAAAAGGACAAGGGACAACCTTATTCTTACATCAACTCAGGTTACTCAGTTCAGCTGAAGGTCATCAAATGCTCATTTGATTACCTTGTATTTTGTGAGGTTATGATCTTGGTAACTGTACTGGGGCATTTTTATCCATAAACTCTAATTAGTAATAGCATCTGTGGCGTAGTAGAATATAACTAAAGAATATACAGAAAACCTAAAATATTCTTAGTCAAAATCTGAGCCTGTGTGGTTCAGAGTGCTTACTGTTTTTTTATTGCTTTCATGTTCTCTGTCTTCAGCGAAACTAATTAATATAAAATATTTGAACCTATTGCCATTATATAGCCTAAACCAAATTATTTATATACAAAAGAATTAGATTTTAGGTAGTTATTTAGATGTTCTAAGGCAACCCAGGATCCTAATGCTTAATATTGCTTGTAATTATATATAGCTATGCTGCAAGATAGTCTGTTATGAGATGTAAATTGTTTTTTTTCTGAAATTTTCACAGTTCATAGAACCCTAGAATTGTTTGTGTTGGAAGGGACCAAGATCTTCTACTTCCAACCCCCATGCCATGGACAGGGATACTTTGAAATAGCCCAGGTTGCTCAAAGCCCGATCCAAACTTGCCTTGAGCATAGGAATCCATAACTTCTCTGGGCAACCATTTCCAATGCCTCAGTACCCTCACAGTAAGGAATTTAATAATACATAAAAGTTTCAGCCTCAAGCCATTCCCCCTTGTCCTATCACTACATGTCCTTCTAAAAAGTCTCTCTTCAGCTTTCTTGTAGGTCCCCTTTAGGCACTGAAGAGCTACGATAAGGTCTTCTTTTCTCTGGGCTGAAGAACCCCAACTCTCTCAGCCTGTCTTCATCTTCTTGGCTCTCCTCTGGACTTGCTCCACACAGGCCCATGTCCTCCTTGTGCTGGAGTCTCCAGTGCTGGATACAGTACTACAGGTGGAGTCTCACAAGAACAGAGTAGAAGGGCAGAATCACATCCCTTGAGCTGCTGGTTACATATTATATATATATACACATACAAAGAGATTCAAATAGGGATCAAATATGGCAAAGATCTGCCTGTGTTTGGAATCCAGATGTTATGTGGTTTAGTTCCTTTAACTTCTAAAGTCTACACACAAAATCAATTTTTAAAAATTCTAACTATTTGGCCAGTCTGGATGCAATTACTTTTTATCTGTCTTTTACAATTAGAACTTATGAACACTATTGTGATTGATTTCTACAACTAGTTCTTCATGGAGACAGCAAAGAAAGCAGTAGCTGTGGGATGGGGTCAAAAAAGGAGATGCTTGGTCTGGTGAAAAACTCAGGATTCAAGAGTTTTGTGGTGGTGTTTTGCTAGAAAGCTGAAGTGGATGAAAACTAAAGCAGAATTTTGGGCTTTGGTGCCTTTACAATTGGAATAATGGTACTGTGACAAAATTCCTATATTTGGCTGTGCCTTAGAAAAAGCTAAGGAGTGCTAACTGCAGCACAGGGGTGCAGCACCCGCAGGGTTAAATGCATTGCCTACATTTTTAACAGCACCTCACATGTGCAAAACTTTATAATGACACTAATTAATTGTTTTGGATTTGAAGAATAAAGAGTGCACTTTCAAAAGGGGCTCTGGCTCAGCTGAACAATATTATTACACATGGGGAAATAAAGATATGGTGGGAAAGTAACTTGGAAAGATCCCATAACTACATCTGATGATTACAGAAAACAACTCTGCCTCTTTGCTAACATAGACCCCTCTGTAACAAGCCTGGCAAGTCTGCAATACTCTGTTTATGAGAGGTGATGTGATACAGGAAAATTGCTACATATTAATTTTTATCCTAAATTGTCATATAGGAAAATCAACAGAATACATTTTTAGAATTAGATTTAACCTGTCAAAATTTACTGCTTTGATTAGTTTTGTTGAGTGAAGGACAAAAAAAATAAGCTTTCTAGTTCCATGCAAGGATCTTCCAAATTTTATAAGTGTTTTAAAACCAAGGTTTTATGCAATATTTTTATCTATATCCCTTTTTTTTATACTACATAATACAGCTACTAATGAATGAAGTTAACCAGAGTCTTGCACATATTAGAAAGTTGTATGTAAAGTTGGAGTTCAGAATTATTTAGTAATATTTTTAAATCATGTTAGTGTTCTAAGCAGAGCCTGCACACCTACACTGGATTTGGATTTATGATGGTACAATTCAAAATTTTATGGTAAATGACTTGCACCTTTTTGATATTTCGTAGCAAATTTTCATTTTTCACAACAGTTTATCAATTTTATCACAAATTAATTTATCTTTTAATAAATATGGAAAAATAATTTTGCTAGTATATATTCTCAGTAATGAAGTATATGCATGTGAAGTATGTGCATGTATGTTGCATACATAAAAGCCACTCAAAGCACTGAGCTAAAAAGTGAACAGTATGTTGGATTTTCATAAATTGCTTATATACCATCAGAATTCATTATAGCCCTCGGATAAAATGTAGCTCGAGCACTAAATCTCAGAAAAAATGCGACCTCTAGTGGGAGAATATGAATAACTGGAAGAGGAACAGCTTCCAAGGGAAGTAAACAGTAACAATTCTTTTTTATTTTCCCTAGACAGATATTGGGACAAAACTACCTTCTGTAATTCAAGACAGTTATTCTTCTGCACCATTGACAGAAGAAACTGAGGATGAAGCATCAACACCAAAATTAATTGACGGGTCTTCAGCACAGGGGTCAGGGGTTCTTGGACCCCAGACTCAAGATGGTTAGTAGACAAGAGAAATGTTTTTGTGTGTAGCGTTGATTTTGAGTAAGCTAATTTTATTTTCTTTTTTACTGAAAAAGAAGTACATAATTTCTGTATGTCTCTTACTGAAGAAAGATACAACATGCCTATCTTGAATCCTCCCAAGTCAGAAAGGTGCTTAACCAAAAGATTTCCTTATTTCACTGTGAAAACAACTGTGCCAGTGAAGATTTACAACTTGAAAATTTGCTGATGGTTGGCAATGCTACCAGTACTTGTTTTTCTGTCTTACATTTCAATATCATTATCAACTGCCTTCACTTATAATGATTTGCGACATGTTTTTTATAAATGTATTCATACAAAGTATAATCAAAATGTTGAAAAATTTTTGACCATGAAAGCTATAAACTGAAAAACTGAAAGAAAAGGAGCTACTTAGAACTTTTTAGTGGAGACAATTTTCAGTTCTTCTGACTATCTATACTGGAATAAAACTTTTTAAATCTTGCAGGACAATTAAAATTGTGAAACATAATCCGTCCCTCTCCCCCACAGTTTTTGCACTGCAATTTTTGGCATTTGTCAGAAGCTCCTCTAAATTATAGTAGGTAAAGTTCACTATAGTTATCAATTTCTGTGAGGGATCTTTGTGTTGTATGGTGATCAACATACAGTAACAGGAAAATCCTACTTTCTACTATGCCCAACACTACAGCTGAGTGCCATAGAAGAAAAATTAAATGAAAAAAAAAAAAAAAAAACGAAAAAAACCAACAAACCAACTCCAAACATAAAACCCAGACAGAGTTCTTGCTTCCAAAATTGTGCGTTCAGTGAAGTTAATAATTCATAGTCTTATTTTGGTACATGCTACAAGTAAGCTTGACCAGGCAAAAATATACACTGTCAAAACAAATCAAAATGGAATGAGAACTTCCAAGGAGATTCCAGAAAAAAGAAAAAAAAAAGGCCCATACTTTTCAATTTTGAAAATTAGAAGATTTTGCATTATATCCTGTAAATATTATATATGTTGAATTCTGTATCTGCATTGTATTTTTGAGTACTAAATGCAAATCAAGTAGTGCATCAACTAAAGAAATGCTCAAGGCAGTAATATATCAAATCAGATTTCTCTTTTGTCTTCCTTTTTATAGCAACATACTTTCCTGTCAGAGGTTGCTGCTATTGGCCTGGTACTGAATAAAAGACTACAAGGCTCAGTAACACTAAGCCATGCTCATTTTTCTTATTGATAACTTTTTGAATTCTTCCCCTACCTCTGTTTTTTTTCATTGTCTACCAGACATTGGTGAAAAATACCACTCCTCCAAGATCAAAAACAGGACAGGGTGAAACCCTTTCCCCATATTGTGGTACTATGTTGCAATATTATGAAAAAATAGCAGCCATCCTTAACTCAGTATTCATTTAGGCCTAGATTTGCTAGAATAGTTCAAGGTGTGAATTATTTTTTCCCTGTACTAGACCTACTCTCTGCAGCCAGTTTAATCTGTCCTGTGGAGAAAGTTAGGGAAAGCATGAAAAGATCCTTATCTCTAGGGAAATTGTATTCCTGGATGTCCAAGTAGAGATTATCACATAAAAATAAAAGAGTACTTTGGTTACTGATTCTTTAATCTTGCCTCAAATGGCACCTCAATAACCTACAGGTAATGGGGCAGATTAAGAAGGCACATCTCTCATGTAGCCAAATCTGACCTGGAGAAAAAACTAATCTGCAAGAAAAACATCTTCATATTCCTGAATTCTCCTACTATCTTATAAATAACAAGAGCAAACCACCCCATCTGCTACAAGGAGGTGGAAAACATGAAACAGAAAAGTATTTCTATGGGATTAAAAGCTGATAAACACATATGCTGATTTATACTCACAATATACTCATAAAAGATGTATCAAAAAGTCAGTGTCACAAGTGTTACAATCCAATTATTAAAATTGTTAGAGGGATGCCTCTGCCTGAATTGAAGTGTAAATGAGGCCATATACCAGTCAATAGCATGGATTTTATTTAATAGTAAATGTGAGAGGGGGAGAGAGAGGGGTAGAAAGAAATATAAAAAGGGAGAGGGAGGAGAGAAAAAGAGTGACAGAGAGACAGATTAAGTAGAAAATATCATTCATCAGCTATTATTCCCCCATCTAGATGGGAGGATGTATCTGCTAGCTTAAGGGGAAATCAACTTCTGTCTGGTTGCTGTCACCAAATATTCTATTATAGTTTGAGAAACAATTTATTAGAACAAATTAATTGTTATTCTAGGCACAGGGAGAAAAATAAATTAATTTTAAAAATAATTTAATCACTTTAGTGTTGCAACGATATGATTTGGTGATCAAAGCAGAATGGGAAGTGAACTTTACCATAGACAAAGACTGATCATTAGCTGCTTATGTGAGCATTTCATTGTAGTAATTTAATATGATTTTTTATTCATATCCTTTCTAACAAAGTGTTTTCTTTTAAATTCCTTGATAGATCTTCCCACCTGCCTTTTGTGTACGTGCCTAGGGACCACAGTCTACTGTGATGATCGTGAGCTTCTTGCTGTTCCACCATTGCCTAAGAAAACCACGTATTTCTATTCACGCTATAACAGAATCAAGAAGATCAGCAGAAATGACTTTGCTAACTTAAGTATGGATAGCAGTGTTATTGAAATCAGCTTTAATTTTGATTATTTCTGGCTCATATCAACCAGATATATAGTGATCTATTTTATATAATGTTTGATTATGGGAAATTTCACACATAAATGCACATGCATTTTGCTACTTTAGAGCACAAAGGTCCATACATTAGATGCAGATTCTCTGTCAAACTTCTGAATTATGATAAATTACAATGATCATTGATCTTTTTGCTGTTACTTGCAATCATCTTTAGAAAAGATTTATTACTTTAGAAAAGTAATAAACCCCCCCAAATATTCAATTTAATTTTGGGTTTTTTTTTTAAATTGACAAAGTGTTTGAGTGCATTTTATAAAGAAGTCAATATATCAAATTTCTTTCATATAGGAAAGTGTTGAAATAAATAAATGTTGAACAAGGTAGTAGAAAATATGTTTATTTCCCTTTAAGTGTCATTTTTCCAAACTATAATAATTTATAAGTTTCCCAAAACACACAGAAATCTTAAAACTCAACTTTGAAGTCTTTCACTGAAAGATGCATAAAGAATAACACAGGCAGAGTTTTTTTTAAATTTCAGGAAATACATTCTTATAAGTCTATTGTATCATATTTCTATGCCAGACCATTTAAAGAGGATTGATTTGACTGCAAACTTCATATCAGATATCCACAAGGATGCTTTCCGAAGATTGCCTCAACTTCAGGAATTGGTGCTCCGTGACAATCGGATAAGGCAACTCCCTGAGTTACCATCTACCTTAACATTCATTGATGTTAGTAAGAACAGGCTTGGTCGCAGAGGGATACCAAATGAGGCATTTAAAGTAAGTTTGGGTGTGATGGGAAAATATTTTCTTCCTCTCCCCAGATGATATGGTTAGAAGTGTAGCCTATTCTCCTAAGAGAGATGCTCCAGTCCCCTAATCATCTTTGTAGCCATCAAATGGACCTGCTCAAGGAGCTCCATGTCTCTCTCTTGTCCTGAGGAGCCCAGAACTGGACACAGCACTCCAGATGTACCTCAACAGGGCTGAGCAGAGGACCAGAATCACCTCCCTTGACCTGCTGGCAATTCTTTTCCTAATGTAATCCAGGACTCCATTGGCCTTCTTGGCCACAAGGGCACTGGTGGCTCATGGACAGCTTGTTGTCCACCAGAACCCCCAGGTGCTTATCTGCAGAGCTGCTTTCCAGCAGATCAGCCCCCAGTCTGTACTTCTGGTTACTTTTTACCAGGTGCAAGACCCTGTATTTGCCTATATGGAATTTCAGATTTCTCGGCCCATGTCTCCAGCCTGTTGGGGTCCTTCTGGAGAGCTGCACAGCCCTCTGGGGTATCAGCCACTCCTCCCAGCTTTGTGTCATCAGTGAACTTGCTGAGGAGGCATCTGTCCCTCCGCCCAAGTCATTGATGAACCTGTTAAACAATACTGGGCCCAGCACTGAACCTTGAGGGACAGCATCAGTGGCAGACCTCCCACTAGACTGTGCCATTGATTATTATGTCCTTCTGGGATCTGCCATTCAGTCAGTTCTCAATCCACCTCACTCTCACTCTTCCAGCCCACACTTCCTGAGTTTGCTAAGAGTACACTATGAGAGACAGCATTGAAAGCCTTGCTGAAGTCAGGGTAGAAAATATTCAGGGTTTTCCCCTCATCCATTCTGGTAGTTGTTTCGTTTTAGAAGGCAATCAGGTTGGTCAAGCATGATTTACCTTTAGTGAATCCATGCTGGCTACTCCTGATTACCTTCTTATCATTCCTGGGGATGAAGATGGCCTCTGGAATGAGGCCATGGTAGTTCCCTAGATCCACCTTGCCCTTTTTGTAGATAGGAGTGACACTGGCTTACCTCCAGTCCTCAGGCACTTCTCCTGATCCCTGTGACCTTTCAAAGACCACTGTGAGCAGCCTGGCTATGGTGTCTGCCAGATTTCTAAGTATTCATTCCTCCAACAAGTCAAGGGAGAAAATTATTTACCTTTTGTAATGGAATGAGAAATGTATTTTTAACTCAGGTATTTTTTATACAGTTATAATTTACTTCAACATAATACACTTTTGCAAAATTGAGCAGCCTTGTCACAAAAGAAAACAAACAACATCATCATTAAAATTACATCTTTAATAATTCTGTAGATATTTGAAAAACATTTTTCCCCTTCATTTTAATCTGAACACCTAACCCTTATCAGCAACATTCTCAGCCTATGCAAATCAGAGTTCATTACTGTCTTTGAATTTGTCTTTTCACCATATCATTCTGAAATAAAATGTTTTGCTATCCAGTGGTGCTCATTGTAGTGATAGATCTCGAACTTACTGACCAGAGATGCTAAAATATATCTGTCATTTCCCCCTGCTTTCTTCCATTTTCCTCTAGAATCTAGATGAACTACAGCATCTTTATATCACTGACAATAACTTGGATCACATTCCATTGCCGCTCCCTGAAAGCCTCCAAGCTCTTCATCTTCAGGTAGGCTTTTATATCATGAAATGGCTTTTTATATCATGCTCAAAGCATATGCACAACTCAGAAGGGCAAATATTTGTCTTATAATGTTTCTTCTGTTTAGCCAAAAATGTTCTTACTTGACTAAACAAGCTATGGGAAACATAAAATTAACTAGTGATTGAAGTCTTCTAGAGAAGTAAAATTTAGGTCAGCTAAGCATTAATTTTCACAGTTTGTAACACAATATTTTTTTCAAAAATCAAATTCTAGAATTACTATGATCTAATAGTTTCTTTCTGAATCCTTCCTTAACCTTTTCCAGCTCTGCTTATTTCCCTATATCTCCTCTTGTACCAATTTACAGTTTTATCAGATGTTTTTACTTATTGCATCATACAGAAAAAAGCTTTCAGTAAGCAATGTAATGTACCTCACATCATTTAACCTCGATCTTTCAGTAAGTAAATTTATTGAAACTCTCTGCCTGCTAGCTGACTTCCTTTTCACCTGTTTGTGCCTGTAAATTAAATATTCAGTGCTATGTGCTACAGAAAAAAAAAGTTAATGAGCAGGACTTTGTCCACGCCAATTTTTCACTAGTAAAGGAATGGAGAAGGGAACAATTTTCAGACAGCCCTCATTTTAGGTAATGAGTTTTTAGTCCCAGTTTCCTGACAATGCTGTATTCCAGAAATTCATTGTTGAGAATGGTTCGCTTCAAGAATGGAAGCTCAGTGAATATAAGGCATGTAAGAGCAATTTAAATCAAAGGAATAAAATCAAAAGCATTCAATTTTGCCAGTATATATACAGGTGTGAGTTAAACTAATGTGAGAGGGCTGGGAGGAAAGAAATTGTCACAGATCAAATCACAAGAGTTGTACCTTTCAGGTTGAGGCATATTAAGATGTAAGGATGATAATTATGTTTCTATGATTTTTGGACTGGCCTATCGTGGATCAAATTTGTCTTAATATGGCTCTTCACTATAATCTGGAAATGAAAATGCTCCATACTTCTACCAGGCTCCTCCTTCAAAGCCTATCTCTGCTACATTGCTTTGAGTTACTTAGTTTTGAAGCTTTACATTGTCCAAGAAATTTTCCCCTGCTTGGAAGATTTCTCTGTTCATGACTTGTCACCACAATCTGGGCCCTTGAGTTCAAGCTCTAGACACTGAAAATATGTCCATAAATGGTGTTTCAGAGTAAAAAATTACTTTCAGGTAAATATTCTGATAGCTTCTTTTTTGTTTGCTTGTTTTCTTTTAGAACAACAACATTCAAGAGATGCATGAAGATACTTTCTGCAAAATGAGAGATTTTACTTATGTGCGTAGGGCTCTTGAAGACATCAGACTGGATGGTAATCCCATCAACCTGAGCAAAACACCTTATGCATACATGTGTCTACCCCGTTTGCCAGTTGGTAACCTCATCTAAGCTACATTAACCTAGATGAATTTTTACAAACTTCATTTATTTGGGAAATATTTCTCTTAATATTGGAATTGATTACTGAGATACTGAGAAGATTATGAAATGCTAAAAGATAAATCCATTATCTACCCAACTGCAAGTTATTTAGCAATATCAAGAAAAATACCTTAGTACAAAAACACTGCAAATGCAAATTTTTTTGCTGAAGTGTTCAGATCTAATGTATGAATTCTAAATTTAAATAATTTTTACATATCAAAGTCTAAATATAACATGGTAAATAAAAAATAAAATTGTGTACACAATTGATTATTTATTGGGTTTTATTTTAATTGAGTATTTTTCTCTCAGAGATACATCAATTTTTCTACTTCTTTCCCTAGAGGTTCCTTCATTTTGGAAAAGTACAAGCAATATTAAAAAAAAATCTTTTCCTCAGAAAACAGAATCTTTCCTTCAGATTACCCTCCCATAATCTATCTATATTTTTGCAGCAATAATTCATCTTTGTAATGTTGATGAGACCCAAAGCTGTTGTCTTTATCTTTGATAGACCTGTCTGACAGGTTATGTGGTAATAAAAATCTCACATAATATAGCCTATTTGAAAAATACTAGATTTTATTCTGCATAGCAAATGGAAAAAAAAAATCTCTTTTTCATATTTACATAGACAAAATTTTGCAGTTCAATACACTTAAGGACCAGGATTCAGAGACCAAAGTCACAAATCACCTTGTAGAGCTCAATTCCCAATTACTTGATTCACAAAAAAAATCTCCGCTTTACTGTTTAACAGGCTTTCCAGGTAAATATTAGAAAATTTCCCTCTTGGGATAGTTTGAATAACTCTTCTCCTTCAGAGGAGGAGATTTAATACCTTTTTCTAGAGACAAGGCCCCCAGGAAAGATCCACTAGATATAACGTAAGTACCTGTTCATTCTGTTCTATGGTGACAAGTAGCAAATAACCCCTGTACAACTTCAGTGATAAAGGTTTGATGGAAGACTTTGGCAAAAAAACCATCCCTTTAAACATAACAGATCAACCTAAACCATCTGGTATTTGTTCAATATCTAAGTTCCCTTTCATCTTACTGATCATATATGCTCATTTAAAATGTAAATGATAAATTTCTGTTGGGCCAGATAATGGAAACTGTTCACAGAGACCTCACTCTTCACCCTCACTGCCACTTTCTAGAAGTGAACACACATTGCACATCAGACAAAGTTGGCATGGTTTGAGCTGGGAGGAAGGAGGTGCAGGGAGGTAAGGACAGGATATGGAGTCATATGATGAAGCAAGACAAGAAGTCAACAGTGTTGAGAGCAGAGACAGATCATTTTTGTTCTCTCCTATCTTGCTGAAAGGCAGAGCAGCAAAATTCCAAAAGTCTTAGACCCTATCTACATTTAGCTTTATTTTCAAGAAATTCTAGCCTTTCCTTTCCATCCACATGCCACCTCTCATGCCATCATCAACTCATCATGTTCCCAGCAGAACACATGAGCTCTGGGAAAGATAAAAAATTCAAAGGTTGAGGGGAAGGTGAGGGAGAGCACTAAAGCCCCTTCCACAGCCACTGCAGTAGGTTGAATCAGCCCCTGAGCTCTTGTACAGAGGTCAAGCTCCACACCATGGTGATGGATTTGCTGCCCATACCACATCTGTTTCAGGGGAGAAGGTGCATTTCTGTTGGAGAGGGCAAACCTTGCTAATCATGAAGAACATGGTGCACCTCCATTTTACAAAGGAATATGGATGTTCAGATGTCTGGTCCTCAAGCATATTCTGTGGTGCAACCTGCAATGTCAAGATTTCTGCAAGATACTCTTAGATCAAGGACAGTGAGTAGAGAGCATACTGTGAATAAAAAAACAACTGTTGTGCTCCAGAAGTCAAGAAATACTAAATGGAATGTAATCTCTCTAAACTTTGCCTTGGAAGAAACATTCAAAATCACAGACCAGAGCTCTCTCTCTTGTGTAGTGGTCAACTGTACTAATCTAATGCAGATCTTATTCAGTTGTGGAAATCTAGTTGGGGTGTTCACAGGTTTTGTGAGTATATTTTCCTTTTTTGTGTGGGTGTGTGCTTTCCCTTACTGCATTAGAGTTTTATTAGAGGTAATACAGTTGCTGCTCTTCCCACTTCAGATAACAGTTCAAAGGTTAGCAGCAGCAGCAATGCCAAGGTTACATGTTTGAATCATGTATGGGTCAGTCTGCTACTGCTTTCTACCATTCCTGTCCAGACATATACCAAAGTCATGGAAGTGAACAGAGCCCTGTCTCTTCAGGGGTAATTTCTGCCACTTGGCCTCTGCTGGAAAGACAATGTTCTTAAAACAGCTCCTGCTAGTGAATCACAAAAGTAAATCCAGTGTTGATTTTAAAAGAAAAGATTGCTTTTATTACATTTCATATATTTTATCTTCAGTGCAGCAGTTGTGTGCTTGACATCTTTTAAGAATGTCTATCACAGGAGAAATTAAAAACTTGTAAATAATTTCTTGGCCTGGGGAACTGAACAGCACTGGGAGAACATAAGGTGTCTGAAACAGCGGAACTTTCTTACCCTTGAGATCTTGTTAAATCCTGATAACTTGGGCTTTTTGGAGTGATGCAGCTATTTCTGCTGCTGGGTTTTGGAGCTGGGAAGCATACAGGGTTACCTCATCAGCACAATCCATTGACCAGCGCAAATACTCCTTCAGCCATAAACTCGACTTGGGAGACGCACGAGAATCTCAACCATGTAATTACTTTAAGTTACAGGTAGTTGATGTTAAATGTCTGGTTTCTAGTAAATATCTCACCTGAAAGTGAATACATGAAGACATGTTCTGCAGAAAGGCTGAAGCTATCAGGGTTCAACCAGGAGACAAATAATGACATTAAATCAAACTCATAATTGTGAGGATTAAGCTACATGTCTAAAAGATTTTCCCTTGATGCAATGAAACTGAAGTGCCAATGCAGTTTGAAATAAGTTGTATTTGCTTATCAATATGGCTCTCCAGTGAGCACCTTTGATACCTCACTCAAAATTGATCACATATAAGGGAGCGTTATTAGCTAAACGGGCTGCTAGAGAAATCTTTGACTTGAGAACATCCCCAAAATACTACAGTCTGACCAGGAGATAAAGAATGACTACAGAACCTGCTATAATTAACATCATAAGCCAGAAATCTTTCCAAAAAGTCATTGTGGCTAATGAAAGCACTGATCTCTTATGTGGAGTTTGGGATCACAAACTGTACCTTGGATAACATCTAGGGTCACCTTGATCATGAAAAGACTGTGAACCTTCCTCTTATTTTTCTTTTTTTTTTTTTAATTTCTCTGTGGAGCTGGGCTCGGAGTTGTCAATATTCATAAGCAAAGACTGTAGCTCTCTCTAGAAAAAAAAGCCTTAGGCAGATTTTGTTTCAGTAATGTACAGCATCAGCTAATCATTTCATGGACTGCTGCTGCCATCGTGTGTTGATAAATAGTGACACTTGAAATCATACCAAAGCCTGACACTAAGGCTTGTCTTTACTTGTTTGGTAAACTCGACCCTATGCCCATTTTTTTTTCCCTTTCATTTTTAATGATAGCTGAAGGAATGGAAAACTCTTTGATAAGAAAAACAAAGGAAGAGTATATGAAATGTTTTTGCTTTTGTTTTTATTGAGGGGTTTGTTTGCTTGGCTTTGGTATTTTGTTTGGGGTTTTTAAATCATCCTAGAAAATAAAAAAAAAAAAAAGAGGAAAATCTCCTTTTTGTATAGCATATTGCAAACAATTATTTTATATATTTTTTAAATTCTACTTTTTTATTTAAATAAGTAGACTATAAATGCCAACCAAAGAATTTATGTTGCAGGGCATGATACTATACAGATAATGTCTCTAATCATTAAGTACAAAAGTTCAGAGTCCTTGATGATATCTCTCAGCAAAAGATAAACATAGTTTCTGGTCTGAATGTGGATATGCATCACTTACTATGAAACCATAAGCCTGGTCTGACAGTATCAGTGGATGGACAGGGAGCCTAAAACAATAAATACCCACCTATTCCCAGCAACACAAAATCTACAAACTTCCAAAGACAAACACAGCCCCAAAAATCCCCATCCTTATCTTTGTGTGGTGAGAATGAGGACATGCTTTTCTTCAACATAGCTGTCATCTATAAAGCTTTTTCTCTCACATAACAGACACACTAAAAAAAAAAAAAAAAAAAAAAGTTTTTAGTTCATTTAGTCCCATCCCTGGCAGTGTTCAAGGCCAGGCTGGGGCTTTTGAGAAGCCTGGTCTAGAGGGAGATGTGCCTGCCCATGGCAGGGAGATTGGAACTATATGATCTTTAAGAACCCTTCCAGGCCAAACCATTCTGTAATTCTGTGATTTATTAGTTTTTATTCTGCATCACTACAAGCCAACAAGAAGAATGCTACAAACAGTACCTGGTGTTATGTAAATATGCTGTGTATAGAAAATTAATTTCAAGATAACCCTGGTATCTATCTTTCCATGTTCCACACTGAAAAAAAGTAGGAATTCATTTCAACAGCTGACACAAAGGGTTGGATTTTGAGTCAGGAGGGTGAGAAAGGCTTTTTGAAGGTGCTGACTTTCTGTGCCAGCTCCTGACAACTACGTAGTCCCTCCACACCCTTCTTCACCCTTCTTGCCCAGGACAACTTTCCCTCAGTCCCACGAGGTGTTTGGAGGGAAGCACAGACCAGGGCTGGTGATGGTATCAGGGCTGGCGATGGTATCAGAGCCAGAGATACGATTTGTTCCAACGAGGCCTGGCCTGGGCCTGCAGGGCCCACACAGGAAAGGCCCCCTACTGACTGACGGACTGTGCCCTTGTCACCAGCTCCATGTCACTGCCAAGCACCGCTGGCTCCTCCAGGCAGGGTGGCACGGCAGTATGTCACAGAGGGCCCACAGAAAGAACCTCTGCAGGACAGCAGGTTGTCAGCACAGAGGGGGCAAGGTACAAGGCTCCTTCACGGGCCTGCCAGTAAGCACCCCCCATGGGGCCATGGCTGCAGGGCCAGGCCGCAGCTGGAGGGAGAACCAACCCCCGTACCGCTCCCCCAGCCGTGCCATGCTGCTGGCTGCCGTCACTGCTGGGCAGCGCAGTAAGGCACAGCAAGGTGAGCACAGGGACAAGAGACCAAGGCAGTGCCAACAAGTACAGGCAAAAGACATGCTCATCATGCTCCTGTGTAGCAACAGGGCTGGCAGGGGCAGGAGACAACAGCAGGAATGGAAGCACAGGGGCAGAAGGCACGTTAACGGAGACAGTCAGCGAGGGCAACAGAAGAGAGAGAAGCACCTCATGGAGCAGGACCCCTGTGCATCTTCTTCAAATGGCTGTGAGAGACAGGGTGGCCAGCACAGTAGTCCTGTGCATGGACCACAGCAGAAGCAGCCTGGGAAGGCACAGCGGCAGGATCGCAAGTGCAGCAGGAATTGGAAGCAACAACGACTACAATGCACTGAGCCCCTGAGCCAAGACCAGGCAGGCGGGCAGAGTGGCAGTGATGAAAAGAGTGAACTGCTCTGGAATGCAAAGAAGTGCTGCTGGATCACAACCTCACATTTGCCAGCAGCAATACAGCGAGAGGCAAGAGCGCGCCTCCGGCCCATGAACCTGGCCGGATACCGCCTGCCAGGGATGTGCACACCCCACAACACCAACCAGTACTTCATGGGCTACCGCGAGTACAGAGATGAAAGAGAAGCGGCAGTGGAGGTGTCTGGAGAAGTTAGTGACTGCAGCACTGAAGATGAGGATTTCCCTCTGATGGCTGCTTTCCCTTCCACAGATCAGTAAGCTGAAGTCATATCAGCAGAAGAGGAAGAGGAGAGCACATGGCCTGCCTGCCAAGACTGCAAGTGCCAAGACAATCTCGTGTGAAATCCAAACCAGAGTGACAGCACACGGAAAGTGTCTGACTTGTAAAATCGTCAGCTATTAAGAGCAGGCAACCGCTTGACATTCAGCTCCCTAAATAAATATATATATTTGTACACTTCTAACCCTGCTGCCTACTGTCTAATGATTCACATACACTAAGAGATGGCTGGCAGAAAAAGAACCAGAAGGTTAACATTGCATACGTCAAAGAGGTCAAAACTGCTATCCTAGAGATTTATTTTTAGAGACCTTTTGTTCCCCTGAGATACATATATCCCATTCAGGAAGGTTTTTCAAGTTATACTGAAGTATTAAATATTTTATTATTATATTATATATGTATTATTATTAACATAATATTTAAGTTATATGTTTATTTAAGTTATAAGTTATATTTAAGTTTTATGTTATACGGAAAAGAGAAAGCCTAACTATATAATGAAATTTTTTAAATTCCCACCATGTATTTCAGCAAACATCAGAATGGAAGCTTTTTTTAGCATTAGGGGGAAAAAAAGAGAGTACTTGATAGATAAATATACTTTTTGCCATAAACAGACACTACAACCTGTTTATTGATGACTGAAGTGTGCATTTGCATATATACAAGCAAATTAAATGCATCGCAAAAATAAGATAAAGAGAACAAAATAATCCCATTTAGATCACAGACCATGCACCCTGACCTGTCATGAATGCTCATATAGTTTTCCTTTTAGAAGATGCCAAGAAGAAGCAGAGAGTTGCTGATATGCCATAGCTTTGCTTTTTAAGGTGGCTGAAATTATAGCCATGGAAACCAACACAAATATACTAGTATCCCAAATAGTCAAGTCTCTTGGCTTAAGAAGCTGCTTGAGAGAGAATGATGCTGATGTGGGCTAGGGATTTTAAATGGGGAGAAGGAAAAATGTTAGTGGGAAAGGCTGTGGATCTGATCCTTATATTTGTAGCCAAAGATAAAATGAGGTGCCATAAGCCTTTTTTAACTTTGGTCTAAGTTGAGAGAAGATTTCAAACTTGGTTTGTTATGCAAGTATTAAATTTTTCATGTTTATAGTGAAACAAATTACTAAAAAATAGAAACAAAATCAATATTAAATACAATGTTGCTATAGGTGTTGATAGGCTTTCTGTGCAAAGCAACTATACATATTTGTATATATAAATAGACATATTTTAATTTATTGAATCCTTCATAAAAGTAAGTGCCTACCTAGATCTGTGGATCTATTTTTCTTCCTTGGGCTTTTTTCTCCAACAAAATTTTAAAAGTCCTAAATTCTCCTCCTGCAGTTCACCCTTAAATCTCATAATGCTTTCATACTTTTTGGTCTTCCTCCTTCACACTCTTCTTCACTGCTAGTTAATAGAAACCATCTTAAATCATTAGAACTTGAACATTTAGCAGGATGCAAATCTCTAATTTGGCAGAAAGCCTCATTTTTAGCTCCCATATCCAGACATAGCCCTCAAGATGATATCATGGACTGTAATAAGATAGGGTGGTGTTGAGAGAGAGAGGGAGTAAGAGAGAGGCAGTAAAGCAAGAAAAGCTTTGATATGCCATAAAATAAAGAGCAGAAGTTTATGCTAGACTTATCAAACCCTTGCTTAACTGAAAACCATGCTACTAAATCTATTCCTCAGTGTAATTTTCTATCTTTTTACTGTCTGTAAAAATTATTTTAAATTCACTAATCATGAAAAAAACAATCTGAATAAATGTAAGGTTAATAGTCTCCTTATAGTATCTCCTTTTGATGTATTTTTGTCTTTCAAAGACAATAAAAACTTTCATAAAACTTTGGATTGCAAAAGGGATCTTGATAGACTGCAGCACCAGACAATTGATAATGGGACAAAATTTAACAAGTACAAATGCCATATTCTGCTCCTAGGAAGAGAGAAGGACACAAGTATAAACTGGAAGAGGAGTGGCTGGAGTAGCAGCCCTGCAAAAAAGGATGTGTGGGTGCTGGTGAGCAGCAGGCTTGACACAGGACAGCAGCGATTTTTAGAGGGCAAAACGCATGGGGGTGCATCAAACACTGCATGACCAGCTGGGAAAAAGAGGGGATTGCTCCACTGTACTCAGTGTGGGCTTAGCTAGAGCACTGTGGGCAATCCTGGGCCCCACAATTTGAGAAGGTTGTGGAGATGATTAAATACAGGATCCTTGAATACAAGAGGAGGGCAACAAAGTTTAGGAAAGGGCTGGAAGGCTGAGGGCTTGTTTAATTCAGAGAAGAGGTGGCTGAGAGGCTGTCTCATTGCTTTCTGTAGCTTCCCAAGGAGGAAAATGTGCTGGTCTCTCTTCCCAGGTATCCAGTGACAGGATGCATGGGAACAGTTCAAATCTGTGCCAGGAAGGTTTAGCCTGTCATTGAGAAGTATTTCTTTACTGAGACGGCAGTCAAACACTGAAAGACGCTTCCTAGAGAGGTGGTCGAGGCACCAGGCCTGTCAGTGTTTAAGAGGCATTTGGACAATGGCCTTAACCACATGCCTTAACTTTTGGTTAGCCCTGGAATGATCAGGCTGGCGGACTAGATGATCATTGCAGGTCCCTTCCAACTGAAAATATTCTATTCTATTCTATTGGAAGGTTAATAAGAACTTCAGTATCAGTAGAACAAAAAACAGAGCTTCCCTAAAAGCATTTCAAATGTAGCTCTCAAGTATTTTGCATTCTAATTCAGACTGTTTCTATTCAAATTTTTACTGTTTTTTCAATCGAAAGATTAAGATAAACATTTTTGTTTTCTTTTATGGATAAGAAAGATTTTGTCCAATTTATTTAATTTTATTTTGTAATGGCTGAATTTATATTTCAAGCAACATCAATCAGCATTCAAAACTCAGGAAAAAAAAATTGGCTTCTTAACTCAAGAATCCTTTGGTCAATGCAATACCAAGGCCATATAAAACTGCAATTGCTTATTCCCTTTCTCTGTTTTGTTATCGCACTAGAAAGGATGACTGCACCACAGTAAGTACAAAATATTTATCATTTTGATGCACAGTCGATCAAGTTCAAATTATTACGGAATCTTTTCTCCATTCACAGTGTACAAGTTGTATGTCATCTTTTTGAGTTCAGTGGTGGTCCACTGACACTGTACTGGTCACAGGAGATTTTTTTAACAACTAAAACTTTATAAGACTCTTAAAGTCTATAACTTTAAAAGTTATAAGGTTGAAATACCTTTCTTCAAAATTCTGCCATATATATATATATATATATACACATAAATTAGTCTTTTAGATGTACTTGTAATCTAGCAATAAAACTGTTTAAATCCCAAGATTTGAATATCTGAATTTTTCATCTATTTCATCTGCTTTTCTGATACATTGGGAAAAACAACTCTGGTTACTGCTCAATAATGTGGCAGAGAATTGTTTAAATATTGAATTTATATCTAAAGTGCTTTTAAGGAAAACCAGCTTATTGCACTTTTAAAATCTTCATCCCCTGACAAAAGAAGTTACAGTTGTTAGAGGAGAGCTGTTCAGGAATATTATTTTATCTCAAGAGCATAAGGAAAAAATTGTGGGTTTTTAATTTGCTGCTGTGAATTGGAGAAATAAAAAAGATAGAAAGTAAAAAATCTTTTTTTTAATAGTAAAGAGTCTAGGCAAATTCTGTTAAAGGGATTGATTATCTATAATGGTATTCCAAGAAGGTATGAGTTACACATATGAATTTCTAGTAAAAAACAATAGCTGAGAGAAAATAACAGCTTCTTCCTCCCCTTCCCCCTTTTTTTTTTTTTTTAATGCAGGCTAATATAGAGAAATAATTTGCTCTAAAGTGCTCTCACAGCTAAGAGAATGAATCAAACCCAACTTTATGGCAACATTTTGAATTTATTTAATTTATCAAACCTCAATTTAAGTTCTCCAGACAACCAGTAGCTAATAATTTCAAGTTGTCTAAATACTTTCAAATTTGTGGCACATCACCAGAAGGCCTCCCAAATAAAACTTCTTAATATCTCCCACAATACACACTTCCTAAAACAGGAATTTATTGTGAACTGTGTCTTAATAGGTATTTTGGATGACATCTGATGGTACGTAAAGATCAGCTTGGTGTTCACACTAAAAAAAGCTCATTACACAAAAATCTAAATCATTAATATTTTTACTGTACATAATAAAATACATACTCAATTTAGTAAATGAGCCTGACAGAATATTGCTATGGAATGCTATTAATGGCAGTCCACAGACCTGGCAATATCTCTCTGTTGCACACTAATGAAGAAGCAACTATTTTTACTACTCCTTTTATCCTAGCAGTGGTGCCTGTCGAGAGAGACCCATTCTTCATTTACCAAATGGGATATTGACAGAACAAGTGATGCCTTTCTGCTCCTTCTCCTTGGGAGCAGATCATACAAGCAGCACAGCAAGGTGGTGTCTCTTCCTTTCCATGGTCTTATGTGCCAGAGACCAGAGATCAGGCTGATCAGTGTTTCATTTTAGATACTGCATGCAAAGAGTGGCCAAATAAAAGCTGAGAAGAACCTTGCAGTCACTAGTTTAGCATTTTGGTAAAGAGCAGAAAAGGCTGAGGTAGATCTTATGAATGTGTGTGAACATCCAAGGAGGACAGTACAGAAGAGAGAGTTGGAGATTCTTCTTAGTGGTGCCCAAGTGATGACCAAAAGCAAGGGGCACAAAATGAAATACAAGCAATTTCATGTAAATATGAGAAATACTTACCACCTCAGTGAGGGTGCTCAAACACTGACTCAGATTGCCCAGAGAGGCTGTGGCATCTCCATCTCTGGATATTTAAGACCTGTCCTGGGCAACCTGTTCTATCAGATCTTGCTCTGAGCGTGGGGGTTTGGCTCCACAGTCTCCAAATGGATGTCAGGCTCAGCCATTGTGTGATTCTGTAAGCACTTTACCTTGGCTGTATTTTTGTCCTTTAGCAACACAGATTAGTTGCTAAGCAGTACTTCAGCAAATCTGTGATTCCACTAAAAAAAAAAGTTCCACACCATTAATTGAGAGCATAGTAATTCTCCCTTGCATTTACCTTCCCAGTGATCATGAATGAACTTTTCAAAAAGCAATAAAATTCCTGCAGGAATTACAGTTTAAATGGGAGGTATGGCTTAGAATATGCATCTGAAATGCAAACATTAAACAAATTATGCCACATAGATTTAAGAAATTGCAACATGAAATATATGCTTAGAAGAAATCCAAACAATGCAAATTTGGTTTTGGTTAAGGGCTTTCTTTGCAAATGAGATATCGACATTATTTATGGTTTATTATGTACTGATACCATTACAAAAACACAAGAATGCAACATCTTTCAAAATCCATGAAATCCAATCTGGGACTGCAAAGCCCCAGACTGATTATCATTCTGTCTGACTGCTGTTATTGCTATGTCAGAATAGAGATTTGGGCACCTTGCTTTGATAAATGTTTAGGAGATAAGTATCCAGTATTTGAAAATGATATAGTTGTTTACAAAGATTGCAATTAAATTGTTTTCATATCCCAGCCTTCCCCATCCAAGAGCTTTTCATCCATGGTAAACACTTTCTCTAAAGCCAGCTTTCTTCCAAACTTATGTTTTCTATTTAGACTCCTTACTCAGTCATCTTCTGTAATATTCCCAGACTGAGCTGTTCAATGTTTTCTCTGTTTCCACCAGAAGCCTTTGTCTACATGAGAAGAGTAAAACGCACAGGGCACTGTTGGGCAGATGTGTATACCTCCCATATGGACTTGGCATCTTTTTAACCTGAATGAACTAATGCTTTTCTATGCAATACCTACAGTCAGCAAGGGCTGACAACCACTCAAAGCCAGCAGTCTGGATAAGGCTATATTTGGGTGGGAAGGGACAGAGCTGTATAGAAATAAGCTATGGTGTGTCAGTAGGCCTCAAGTCCAAATGCAGCTTCAGAGACTTTGTTGCTATTTATGTCTTTCCTTTCCTTGTTTGAGCCAAATTTTCTCTCCTCCTGGTTCGAGCTTTCTTGTTGGTAGCAGCACAGCAGTAAGCTTCCTATTCTGAGTTTAGTCCACACTCTCAAGTCAAACTGCAAAAGATCAGAGCTGCCCAAATCCTTTTGTAGCCCTTTCAACCCTGCCCTGGAATATGAGCTGGTACATGTGTCCATGTGGATAGCACTCGTACTCAGAGCAAGTGGAATCTTCAGCCAAACTGTAAAACCTTTGCAAACCTCCTATAGTCATAACTAAACTGCACTTTTTTTTTAAAGGTTCATAAATGTAAGAAAAAACACTGATGTATTTTTCATTCGCAACAGAAGAGGTGTGCCCTAAAATAAAAGTCATACTTCAGTTCAACATCAAGTTCCTGCCCTTTAGAGGAAGTGCAGGAGGCTGAAAAAGAAGGAGCACAAGGATATTTAACAAGGACATGACACTTTTTCATATTCTCAGAAACAGCTAAAATAAATTTGATTATAAGTTTCCCAAAGGTTAAAACTGAAGAAATATATCTAAGATGGAAAATTTCAGTCCAAACTCAGTTACAAGCACCTGAAGACAGGATACTATAGTGACAATGACATCTGATAATGGGCAATGCTTAAAATTAAAAAGTAGTGAACTACCAATAAAAACTGCATCTATGAAATAATTGTTCCCCCATGAAATTACACCTGAATAAAAACATATTTTGAGAACACAACAGGATACTGGATGGAATAAGCAACTTTGGTCTGTGCCAAACTCTCCATACCTAAACCTGTGATGGGAATCATCCCACCTCTTTAAACATCTAAAAAAAAAAAAAATCAATTTTCCCCTCCAGGACTTTAAGAACATGGTCTAGACACAATTGAAAAAAAAATCATCTTCTGCCCTGAAAGTATAAGATAGGTTCTTTAGGTCGCACTGAGCAGAAGTCCATGCCTCATCCACAGCATGGCTGGCTTTAGCCTCAGGAGTAAAAGCTGGTTTCTGAGGCATTATGGAGTTCAAATTACTGTAACATTTTGGCAGACTAACACATATATTATGTAAATATTAGCAGGATACAGTATTTGCCTATCCACTTCTTCAGATACCCACAGAAAATTTTTCTAATCTAGGTAGGAACAAGCCATGAGAGATGAGCCATGAGTTGTGATGTTTATAGTCAGAGGACTGGACAGGTTGTGATACTCAGCTATGACAAATTTGAGATCCCAGTGTGGTACAGTTTCTTCAGAACGGTGGCATAAATTATCTACTATTATCTTTTTAAATTCTTTTGAGTGGGAAACATTTGGATGGAAATCCTTGAGTAATTACAAAGCCAGCATGACGATACAAGGCAGGGTGCATTAACCAAAGTAAATGTGGTGGGCTTGGGGGGAGCGGTGGTTGTGGCGCTGTATTGTTAAGTTTTTGGTGTTTTTCTTTCGTTCCTTCCGTATATGAGTAATTTCCAGCCCCTACATTTTGCTCTTCCATTTCAGAACGCGTCGCTCCCGATTGCAGTGCAGAGGCTGTCGAGGCGGGGCTGTTCCCGGCCGGCGGCGCTGCTCTCCCGGGATCGCGGGGATGGAGGCGGAAGGCGGGGAGGGAAGGGGAAGGCGATGGCTCCCGGTGCCCCTGCCCGCTCCTGAGCGAGCCTCGCTCGCTGCTCGCTGCCTCCGCCGCACCGCCAGCCGCGGGGCTGCCCGGCAGCGGCAGCGCTCCGCTGCGCGCAGGGAGCTGCCAAACAGGGCGGCAGCGGCGTTCCGTCACTGTCACTTGGACGCGTATTTGTCACCACGAGAGTGGCAGGCCCTTTGCAGCAAAAAAAACAGGTTTTATTTGTAATTGTAGCTTTTTTGTCAGATCCAGGCTTTCATTCCTGGCACTGAAATCCGTCTCTGTTCAGCAGAGCTTTTAACACCAAGCCATTGCAGCCTGAAAGGAACGGATTAAATTCAAAATACCCTTTCAATTTCCCAAACAAATGGCACCTGGGCACTCAGGCATTATACTATTTGGGCAGGGAAGGGACAGTAATTTTTGGACAAGTCTTAAATAGTTGAATAGCATTAATGGTTAAGAAACAAAATGATTCAAGAAAGCATGAATAATCAGCCCTCAGCCGTGTAAACCCTGAATTTCAATGTCCACTCCAGTCCTGTCATTCTGAATGGTGATAAATGAGTTGCCAAACAAATTTAAACTTTGATTTTTCTACAGACAAAACAGCAGTCTTTTACTGGGGCTTCTGGATATGCCAGAGTGTTTAATCCATTCCTAAACAGTTTGGAAAACTCTGGATGCACACTGCAAAATAAATAAAAATATCTGTGTATCCAGGAGTCATCCCAGATCTTGTTTCAGGTGGGGAGTAATCTTAACTGTTACTGAGAAGCAAGAACTGAAAAACAAGAGAAAAGGCTGGTTTCAGCCCCAAAAGAGGATTGAGAGTTGAGAGTGGGAGCAGAAAAATTTGAAGCCAGTAAAATTTCCTGGGAAGTGAAAAGCATCAACCCCCTGAATCTCACTGCTGGTGGGAGTAGTACAGGCTTTCCATCTGCTCATCTCTAGTATGCAGAGCTAGTCAGAGAGCCCAACAGAGCATTTTCACAGAGAGCAAAACACAGTTTGTCAAAATTAAAGCATAGTTCAGGTTCACAATGAAAAATTGTCACTGTTTAGAAAAGAACAACAGTGATAGAAGGGAGATTCTGCTAAATACAAAATGGAACATGTTATGATTTTATTTCCAAATAATTTTTCATTTCTATTAGCATAAGTTTTAAGAAACTGAATTATTTATAAATTATAAGACCAGGATCAAGTTACATCATACACCCCAAAATATCGCTAAAAATTACCATTATATTCTGCTGCCATGTTATCTGGATATGCCACAAAGGGTGCATAAGAGCTACTTTAAAAATGTTTTGGAGACTTAAAAAAGCCCTCCACACATTGATTTTTTAAATGTCATTATTTCTATAGAATAGTGCTTGAGAGGATGAAACCATCCTGAATTCATTAAGTACACTGATTATTTTATGCCCACAGCCCAAAAAAAGAAATAACTTGATTAGAAATATGCCAATAGCTTGTGCAATATGCCACTGAATTTGGCAGTTTGATTTAAAAAAAACAGTTTTACCATTCTAGGGCTGAATTTTCTCCTTTTTATCCTCAGTAAAATAAAGGTTAGAGATACCTTGTGCTTAAATGTAAAAGAAAACCTACTTAAAATAGATTATCTGAGGAGACCGAGGCAAATCAAAATATTTCAGAAATAGGGGGTGTAACTTTCAGAAAAAGGGGGTGCTTGGCCAGAAAATGTCTGAGATCACAGAAGATTCATTAGAGCTTCATGCACTGGAAGAGAAAAATAATAAACTTTTCTCAGAAGTCTTTGTCTTCATAATATTGCTTCTTTCTTAGAAAGAACTAAGCTTACAAAGACTTTTTAAAGGCTAGCAAATTGTCCTGTTTGCTGTACGTTTGTGGCATAATGGAAGATGCAACAAAATTATTCTACTATTCCTGTGACTTTATGGGAAGGAAGACCCTCTAACAGCCTGGGGAGCTGAACTGCCTGGCTATATTTTATCTTCTCTCCCTGCCCTCAGCACCCAGCCTATGACAGCAGGCAGCTGAGTAGTTTGCTAGATAAATTACAAAAATCCAAAACACATCAAGCTTAATTTTCAGGCTATGTTACTAAGAGCGGCATTTATATCAGTGGAACTTTATAGAGATATAAGTCATCCATATTATTTAAAATGCATGCAGATTTGTCTTGATCTTTCCACCAGTTTTTTCTGCAGTCTTGCCTAATTATCAAAGTGATGTCTTGCCCCTAGAGAGAAAGTAATTTGATGTATTTTTCTAGTTGCTGCAGTAGCTGAGTCATAATACATGGTTTGTGAAATTACATCCTTTCTTTGGTGATGGCAATAAGATAGAGGGAGCTGCATGAATTAGTATATACGTAGGAGAGTTTCAGAGAAGATAAAGATTTTGGCAAGGTAAAGTCTACTTTTAATCCACAGAAGTATCTCTACAGTAGAAAAGAGGACTAAAAAACCCACTGGCAAACTGCTGGTTTTGGCAGAACATTTCTCCTGGAACCGTGCTTTGGTGTGATTTGTCTCTAAAAAAACCCTTAGATATTATATTAAAGTAACTTTAAAGTACTTCTTGTACATTTTTACATCCCTAAGCACATAATTTCAGAGAATCATGTTTTAAAAACCTCAGACTATTTTAAGAAGAAGATGGCTAATTAGAACAGACATGTCCAGAAATTACATAACTGCAGTAATGTACTGAAGAAAAAAAAAAATTCAAGGCGAATTTTTTTCCTGTTTTTTCAGCAATTAATCTTTTAAATAAATGCCTATACTGATTAAGATAGCTATCTTGGCCAAATAATTAATTAAGAAAGCAATCAAACAGAAGGCATACGTGAACAGAGTCCTGTGACTGGAGGGCTTTTTAATGCTGCACATGTTCCTACCAGTCAGCATTTCCTTTGAAAGGCTGGAACAGCCTTGTTTGCTCTTCAGTGACAGATTAAGCACAGATGGCAATTCAACAGTCTTGCCTGCACATGTTGGCCCAGAGAACGTGACCTGCATCTGTTTAAGCAAGAGACTAATGTGTTTGCTCAAGACACCAGCAGGCATTGCTGAGTAATCCTTGGCTTCACATGGCAGCCTTCCTTGCCTCCGAGACTTCTTCAGTGTGGAAGAGCAGGTGTTCATATGTGCTTGCTGTAGGTTGAATTATGGTTTTCTGGAACATGGCTGAAATTTCTATTTTGAGAGGGTTTTTTGTAGAGAATGTGGAAATTAGCATATTATATTTTAGAGAAAAGTTAGTGGATGCTATGCCACAAAAATCTTGTTCTTAATATGTAATCATATTAATCATGACAGTAGGCTATGATTCAAATGTGCTTTTTGAATAGAAATCAAATATTTGTTGCAAGTTTAAGAAAATTTACTCTGTATGTGTACAGCATGATTTGCAGACCAATATTTTTATGAAGTAAACACAAGATTTACATATAGCAAATTTGTCATCAAATAAGCAAACAAAACCCCTTTAAAGTTTCCTTATTGTATAAATTTATATACAACACTGGATAAAACTTATCACATATTTAGTCCTTTGTTCAGAAACTGGTAAGATATCATCAACATGGAAACTAAGGACTTTGTGGATTTTCTGGAAAGAACTCTAATGTACAATCACAGAGATATCAGATAAGGCTGAGATCCCCATGGCCAATGTTGGCGTCATTTGTTAGCTTGGGATTTTTTTTTTTTTTTTTTTTTTTTTTTTTGTGAAATCTTAATGAAATCTTTACCTGGTGTGTAATATTTTAACAATTACTGTTAAAAAATAAAAGTGCAGTCACATTTTGAAGAGTTGATCAAACTTCACATTAGTGGAAGTTCTATCTGGTTGTCACAGGTACTTTTTTACAAAATCAGTTTTATTTGTCCTTTTTTCCACTGTGATAATATTGCATTAGAACAGGATGTGATCACAAAATGTACATTTTGGGGGTTATGGCGGAAAGGCTGAGGACTGCATCACAGCAATAAGGAGAAAATATTCATAATGTAGGGACAATTGTACATTTTAGACATTTTTGTTATCAAATTATATACATTGCTTTCAAGGAAAAGAAATGTCATGGTTTTCACACAATTCAGTTGGCATGACCTACAATTCAGCAGTTAATTTTAATACTTAAATACTTAATATACTTAATATACTTAATATTTAAAATACATTCATAAAACTCTTTAAAATCACAAATAGAATTAACTTAAAGTTCAGTCTTAAGAAACTTATAATGCAACAGGGTTTTGCAACCCATCCAGCTCTTTTTGCTATACTTTTTCACTAGTTCACAAGGAGGACATATAAATTCTACAATTTTTAGTTACTAAGAACACGAGATTTTGGAGTTAGAATATTAAAAAATTTCTTGATACAAAATTCCTGAAATACATCTTTGCACTCTAATGAATATCTCAGTACACTATACTCCTAAAAAGCTAAATATTACTCTTTTTTTGTCCATTTTCAGCACTAACACCTTGGATTTCATGAAAAATCAATATTGTTTTTCTTCCAGAGATAGTAGTTGAACCTTGTAATATTTTTTTCTCCTGAAATCAATCTCTGGAGCCAAATGACAAGACCCAATCAAGAAAGAAAATCTTTGATCAGTTTTTCTACTTTCCCTGGAAGGCATTCTTGAGGAAAAAAATTATAAAAGTCTGTCATTCATTTTTTACATGTAACTTGCTTTTCAATAAAGTGTCAGAAAATTAAAACTTTGAATCTTTAGATCACATCATTGATTAACTTGTTTTAAAAGAAATACAAGTAAGAATCACTGAAAGTGTCTACAGTGTCCCTGTCTTAATGAATCAGGCAGTCTTCACCTAATAAAGGCTGTTACTTGGAAGAGTTGGAACAGGTGGCTGGTTTTTTTAAATTTTTTTTTTCATAAAGGCAAAAATAAAGAATAAATCAGGTCACGTGCAAATCTTTTTCCCTTTAAGTGAGATTTTGTGAACTGAAGCCACTGAGTTAACAAAGCTATTAAAGCCTGTATTCCATTCCACTCCAAGGAGTTTAATTTACTTCTTCATTACCTTAAAAGAAAACTGTGTTATACATTATGTGACAAATAACACTTACTCTAGCAAATGATTTTTGCAAATGTGGCATATACATTAGCAATGTGTGTATCAGGCATATTGTTTGCTAATGCAACTATCATTCCAATCAACTCAGTGTTGCCAGAAGTTCGTATTTCACCTGGGTTATTCGTAGCCCATGTCACACTGAATACACTGATTAGAGTTTTAACAAAGACAGCTATTTCTCTAATTATCAGATCAAGTTCACTGAAACACAAAAAAAACAACACACAGCATTGACCATAAGTACCATAAGTGGTTTTTTTTGGTTGGTTGGTTGGTTGGTTGGTTGGTTTTTTGGTTGGTTTGTTTGTTTGTTTGTTTGTTTTTTTGTCATGAACAAGAATAAAATATTTTCCAGAATGAGAAGGTCATCAAAAGTAGTCAGTGTGGCTTCACCAAAGTGAGGTCATGGATGGATGAGCACACAGTGAGGCAGATTGAAAACTGGATGAATGGCTGGCCCCAGAGATGATGGACAGTGCCATAAAATCTAGCTGGAGGCCAGTGTAGTACTCAAGGATCAGTACTGGAGCCATTCCTGTTTAATATTCTTCATTAATGATCTGGATGACGGGGCAGAGTGCAACTTTTCAAATGCCAAATTGAGAGGAAAGGCTGATAGGCCAGAGGGTTGTGCTGCCATCTGGAGTAACCATGACAGACTGGTGAAATATGTGGATTTCTTCTCTCTCACAGCTTCTATAGGTCAGGGTCACCCCAAGAAAGATCTGAAAAGAGTCCTTGCTTCCCTAGCCCAAATGTCGCTAAGAAGGAGTTTGGAATGTGTCCAGTTGTGTTTTCAAGGTTGTTTATTTCTTCTTATCTATAATAGTTTCTCTCTGACCTGCCAAGGTCCTCTCAGCAAAGCAGCCATGGCATTCTGCTTGCCCTCTTGGGCGGTATTTACTTTTTATATCAAAAGTTACGTATACTATGTTTACAATTTATTACCAATACCTAACATTTATGTTGGATAGTGTGTCCAACTACCTTAAACCAATAGAAAAGTGTCACTATCACACCGAGACATGGAGGACAAGAAGAACAAGAAGAACAAGAAGAAGGTTGGGGCACACCCAAATCCCTCCATCTTGTCCCCAGAACCCCTTATCTTTAAAACCCCAAAATTCTATTTTTCCACCCTGTGTTAGTTTAAATATCACACTACTAAAACCCTTGTGACTTGTTTGTAATTCCTCATACAGAGTTGGCAGTTTTCCACAGGCTAAAACTGAAGCCACAGATGTTTTTGACTTCTTGCCAGGGTCTCTGAGACCCCTGCTAGGGTCTTGAGACAGCCAGAGCAGCCAGAGGGATGTCCTAGACTCCGACAAAATGGGCTGCAAAGATCTTCATGAAGTTCAGCTAAGGGAATTGTGAAGGCCTGCACCTAGGGAAGAACCAGCCCAGGTACCCAAATGTGCCCTGAGCCACACAGCAAAAAAGTAGCTTGGCAGAAAATGACCTGGGGGTCCCGGTGGACACGACATGGCATATGAGCCAGCTGTCCTTCCCCTTTATTCAGTGCTGTGAAGCCATCTCAAAAGCACTGGGTCCTGTTCTGGGCTTCTCAGTACAGGACAGACATGGACATCCTGGAGAGAGTTCAATGAAGACCCACAAGAATGATTAGGGGACTAGAGCATCCAGCATATGAGGAAAGGCTGAGAGAGCTGGGACTTTTCATCCTGGAGAAGAGAAGGTTTTGGAGAGATCTTATCAGCATATATAAAAAATGAAGGGGGGTAACTGGAAGGAGACGTAAGCTCACTCATTTCCGTAGTGCTGTGATAGCACCAGAGGCAATAGTCACAAACTGAAACTCAGGAGATTTCCTGAACATCAGGAAACACTTTTTTACTGTGAGGTTGACAGAGCACTGGCACAAGTTGCCCAAGGAGATAGTGAGGACTTTTACGTCGGAGATATTTAAAAGCCATCTAGATATGGTCCTGGGCAAATGGCTTTAGGTGTCCTTCTTAAGAAGGAGTTGGGCACAAGATGACCTCCAGAGATTCCTTCCAGCTTCCCATTCTGTTACCCTGATTTTGTGACAGACATTCTCTGCTTAACATTCAGCCTTGCTCAAATTTCTGCAGAAGTGCAAATATACACACTTAAAATACACAGGAGAGAAAAAAGAAAATCCAGGTGGGGATTGTTGACAGATATCTACTAAACACACAAACTGAAAGTGCAGCAAGTTTTAATTACTTTACTTCAGGAGAACAGAAATAGACATTGCTAAGTATGTTATCCTTCCAAATAAGTACAACTTGAAAAATAAAGTATTAAAAAACTTTTTGAAAGATAATCCAAACCAATCAAATGAGGAGGTATATGAGGATGAAAAAAGTAATCCATGTGAAAAAAATTATAGATTAAATTCCTGAAATCATTGGATATTTTAAAAGGAAGATTCATATTAGGCATCTTCTGTTTCTTTTCAGTTTAGGGCTACAGAGAGAAGTGGATCACAGCAGTGCTATCCTGACTTTGCTGAAGTAACTGAAAATTGGATATTTTCCAAGATCTTTCCTTCAAAACTCGGTTCTCTCTATAGTTTTGATCCTCACCTGCAGCATTATTCTACAATATTTAGTCTTGCACCTCTAGGTAGGGTGGCAATCTTGCTCATTTTCTTTAAAGATATATCTGAAACATCTGCTGGTGTACTTGTCTTATTGCATCCAAATGTGTCTTCAGCCACAGCATAGAAACACTCAGGATTTTACACATTTCTATATGTTGCTAGAGAAACATATAAGCTGTGTCTCTAGTAATAAACTGAAAAGTATGAAGATATATTTCCTGGCCCTGAAGTAATCAGCATAGAACTCTAAATTGTTAGAATAGGTGCTGTGTTGATTTGGCCCAAGTCACTGTTCAGGACTCAGCACGGGTTGAGTATTACTCTCATTAGGCAGCTCCAAGGCTGTTCTGGTCAGAAGATAAGAGTTTAATACCACAGATGATGGTCCCCAATACTACAGCTCGTTAGTCTAGATGATTACTAATGTCTATAGTCTTTTGATAGCTGTAGTCTGAAAGCCTCAGACATAGCCTGAAAGCCAGTCAATCCTCAAACCCTTTGTCAGTTATTTTCCTCTTCTCTTGGTCACAGAAAAAACAGAATTAGGCAAATTGCACGACAGCCAAAAATTACCAAATACAGGCTCAGAGAGATCATCACAAGAATCTCATGCAACCTTTTATTTACTCCTCCTTAAAGGAAGCAGAACATTTTTGCATGACTGTCTCAAAAAATCACCACGGAGCTTCAAGATGAATAACTATGTAAAACAACATAGCTAAAATATATTTTAAAGATTAAGACACCTAAATTTTATGCTCACACTCTTATCTAAGATCACAATAGAATGTAGATTTCTCCAGTGTAATGACAGTCTACATACCTTGCTCAGTGTAGGTCTGAAATTCTACTTAGAGACCCCTGCATTACATGCCATATCTACAAATTGAATCTGATTTCTTCCTCTATCACTATAAGTCCAAACTAAATTCTAAAACTAATTTGGGGTTGATTTGTTGAGGTTTTTCTTTTCCTTTTGATACAATGGAGATACAACCATTTTTGTTTATTGACTAAAATAGCTAAATTGCATCTGAGCAACCACTAAAAAGTGTATTTACGAATGAAAGCTCAAACGAAAGGAAGCTAAAAATAAAGGTCTTTAATATGGCAATCAGTGATGATTTTGTCATCCTCCCATTTAAAATTCTAGTTATTTTAAGGTTTTATTTTGGTTTTGATTTCTGTTCATAGATACTCTGTCAACATTTTAGAGCATCTCAACTGGTCTTGCTGATATAGATCAAGTCTGACAGAGAACATTTGATTTTTGCTCTCATCATTAAAATACTTTCCTCCTTTTTCTTGTTACTCTGAAGTATTGATCTGTGACATAGATAGGGCTTATAACATCTTAAATACCTTAGAAACAGTGAATATTAGTAATTCATTAGTTCCACTATATCTTCAGAGAGGTTGGAAGTGTCTTGACAGATAATTCACATGATATTGTGCCATAGATTTTTCTTACTGCATCTTCCTACATTAAAGAATTCGATGATTTATTAACTACCACTGGAACCTAACCCAATGCAGTTTGACAAACAGTAGCAAGGACAGTGAACTGGACTATACACATGTAATTATAGAAAAATAACTACTTTTTCTTTGACAAGATGCTTTCAAATTCTCGCAAAAAAACAAATAAAGAATGTGTATGCTAAGAAAGGAAAATGAGCAATGAAATGGCTGTAAAAGCATCCATCTCGATAGCTCTTCTGCAGTAAGATTCATAGGGTTTTTTTAAGAGAAATCCTATAAAGCTGCCATAAAAAAGATAAGTGCTACAGAAGAGGTTTATCATATACATAATTTGATGGTTTGATAGTCCTGAGATTGAAGAATTAATGTTAACACAAGAAAAGGCAGCATGCTGCTTTTATTATGAAAACAAAATAATTACTATTGACAAGGTTTAATTTGATAAATATTATGTATGCTATAAAACCTAGAAGTACAATTGACTATTTTAATGTCATTCCTTTTTCTTTAGAATCAAATTAATTCAGCTTTGATATGAAGAGTTTTCTAAAAACAAGTTTATTTTCCAGGCATGTCAATGAAATGGTTTTAAAACTGACAGGAGACAGATGAAGAGAAGACAGGCATCAACAGTACTTCACTGTGATTAAATATAATGTAATTAAATCTATGATTGTAAATAATAAAAGCATTTACATGAATCTCTGATGTTTCTTTTTAGAGTTCACAGCAATTGATTGAGCTTTTAAGCCTGTCAAGAAGGAGAGGTATTTTCTATAGTGGCCCAGGAATCATAGCATGCGCTCTTAGTCAAGAGCATTGAAAGTTTCCATGTACTGCTTCCAAAATTGTGTCACCAATGTAATCTCTTCCAGCCCTCAGTCACAGAGCTGCCTCCTTCTCTGACTCTGCACACAAGTTGGAATTCACTGCTGTAGCATATCTGCCATATACTCCTGTTGTAGTTAGAAGATTAGACTTTCCAGAAAACTGCTAAAAATGAAATAATTTTTAATATTGCACTGTTGGGTTGAATAAGACTGAACGGCAGTCCCAAGCCTACAGATACAGAATCTAAATTCTGATTTATTTCATTACAGATTTCTCCAGAAGGTCTGTGAGAAGTCGAAAACATCATCCTTAGTCTGTGCATAAGAAGAACACCCTTAGGTGACTGTGTTCTGTCCTATTAATGATTAAAAAGAAAGAAAACCAGAAGAGTTCATCATTTTTCACCAGCACAAAATGTAACTGTCAGCAATTTAAGACACATTTTGTGATCTATAGAGCATCTCTGCCCCATACTTTACAGACTGTGATATCCTATGTTGCTTTACTGAGAAAATCATGCCTCACCACAATCCCTGACTACATGTAAGAATGGTGTTTAAATGTCACAAATGTCAAGCGGTTTTCTTCAGAGGATAATGGATTTGGTCCTTGCTATTTTGAGGAATACTTGTTGTCATCTTGATATGTATCATGATTAGAGAAAGGAAATTAAGCTAAAGCAGAACTGATAGTTTGCTTAATACATAGATTTATACTTCCCATAAACCAAACAAGAGGAGACACTTTCAGCTTAGATATAGAGGGAGAAACTGAATAGCCTAAGAACTTTGAAAATCATCTCTTTTATGATCCGCTGTACTTTTAAACAAGCATGTACTTCTAGTAAACAGGCAGCAATTCTCCAGCAGCACTGGGAAACTTCTTTGACAGACTCAAATTCCAACTCAAACTCCCAGTTCAGGGTCATTACCCTGAGTTTCTAACCCGTACTTTTTTTTTTGCTACACAAAAGGCTTTGAGAGTAGTTGATACTCCTAGTTGGTGATGATGATTTTTAAATGTCGTGTAGCCAAACTAAAATGATTTCTCTTAGTATCCAAAGTGTTACCTTTTTTCACCCTTTCACTCACATTTTCAATTGTAAATGAAAAAACTTCAGAAGCAACTCATTCCAAAGATAACAACAACAACAAAAAGGTTACAACATTGTCAAAATTTTCCATCATCCAATTCTTTTTTAGCTGATCCTGAAATAGAGGGATGTTCACCATCTGAGAAGGCAACATTCTGCCAGACATAGACCTTATAGTTTTCACCCTGTGTGATAGAGAGGATATAGCTATTTCCTTTTCCGAACCATTCCCCAAACTGAATAGAAATATGCAAAGAATTAAATTTAATGTCTGACAGATTTACTGTGGAATTTAGAAATATGTTTTGTAGAAATGTCACAAATAAATGAGTTCTTAGCCTTTTTAATTTTTTCTAGTAATAGATGAAATAACACAGGGACATTTCAGTACACTTAGGTGGTGCATGGTTTTTCAAAAGTACTCTAATTTTTCTGACTTTCTACATTCAGCTGTAGGGCTTTTTGTTCTAGACTTTTTTGGTGATAACTATGAAGTACAGTAGCACATCTCCTGTCCTGAGATCTGTCCACAAATCCTGGTCTACTCTCTTGTCCACAAATCCTAGTCTACTTTCTTGAGATCCTGGTTGTCAGACACTATAAAATTCAGCCATAAAAGAGAGTTTGTATATCTGGGAGTTAATCTCATATTTCCAATAATTTGTGTATGTTCTTCTCTAAAGCTTTTCATTTCTGCATGACTTTCTTGTAGCATACTAAATGAGGGTACCATGGTAGTAGCTGTGGCTTCTAGCTAATAAGATGATTAATTTTATTATCTGTAGTAATTAATTAGAATCGGTCAAGGCAATCAAAAAATAAATTGAAAGAACTGAGTTAATCAGGCTAAAATTTAAAACATCTGCAGAAGATTTTTTTTCCAATGTAGAAGCTAGCTTCGATGAAAGTGCTATAAAGTGGCATAGGTGAACTAAATACAACTTTTCAGAGAATTTAAAAAATTAGTTTTTAGTATAAAACCTGAAATACAAAAGGAAAATCTTGTAACAATAATATGTAAGACTTTTATTCATAAAGATACATTTCCAGTTCAATCAATTCCTTCCTCATTGAGAAGTGTTTTTCCTGATCAGTATATGCATCTGAAATAAATGAGATCAATAGGAGATTTGCCAAGGCTTGGATTTCACTCTAATGCTTTGCATGTAAGAAGGTGACTTTTTCAAAATAGAAGTCTTGGCTACTAGGTCTGATGATCCTTAGACTTAGATTTAAATTTTTGCTTGCATACTAACTGAAAGAAAGGTAGATTAGACTTTCAGTTTCTGTATTCCTACTGCATTTGAGAAAGTACAAGAGGCTGACTTGGTATTTTTATGAAGTGGGAAATTACTTACCTTGTAAAAAAATATTTTTTGGTACAGGAGCAGTTCTATATGTTATTTTACAGTAATTTATTTATTAGAGATCACTCTTCATAGCTGCTCAAAGTGGACCTGGACAATAGATTCATAAACACATTTTTTAGTCTGTTTTTTCTTCTCATGGAAGAGACTCAAGGACTCAAAGTGCTCTATTTCTGTTCCAGCTTGGAGAGCCGTATATAGTTTCATTATCACTCTTGCATTAGAGGAGTTCTTTATGGATCTTCTGATCTTTCTTTCCCACTGTCCTAATTTCCTTTCAAGCAACATATAAATACTTCAGGTTCTCAGTATTTTAAGCTATTATAGAAATCATGGAGGTAGAGGGGGAAAGGAGGTAGAGGGGGAAAGACAGTAACTCCATAGCAGGAGAGCTTGTTGTGACACAAGAGGCTTGACCACCAGACACAGCTAATACCCACATGAGGCACTTCTGACAGAGCAGGCATCCTGCCTGCCATAATCTCTGCTAATTCATTGTAACTCAGGAATTTATAGTATTTACATGTAAATTTACATAAATTTACATTTACAATTTATAGTATATACATGGCAAGCAGTTATATAGCTCTGAGATTCTTCTCTGCAAGGACACCACACCTTTTCTGAAAGTCTGCAGTGTCCTCTGCTGCACTTTCTGCTACTGATTTTATTGTGAAAACTCTGTGTTAAATATGAAGAAGCTTTGCTTTCCTTGGTTTGTTTTCTACTTTCCATGACTGACAGTCTCCGTTTCTAAAGCTTTCTTTAATGTGTACCACAGAAATCACTTCTGAGGAACCAGTGGTTGTTTTTTTTTTACCTGGAATAGAGTTTTTGAACAGCTATTTCTAATAATCTGTTTGCTCACAGCAGAGGTTAATTAAACCCTTCATTTATACTTTCTGGGTGGCTGCATAACTCAGGGATGTTTATACTCTATCACAAGTTCCATGTGTGCCTCATGAGTCTCTGTGGTTTCCTAATTTCCAGTTAATAGACATTCCCACAGATGTCTTGTTCATTCCTTAAGACACTGTGTTCAAAAATCACTGTACTTCAGTCAGAAAAGCTAACATTTTGTGAACAGGACCTTACTGTCTTTTTGGATGTAGATGATTAGATACACCAAGGTTGAAAGGATAAATAAAAGCCATGCTAAGGCACAAAGCACATGGAATTTTGCACTGGTACACCAGTGCTGGTATGTCACAGAGTTGCACCTAGTCAGTGACGTTCTGTTGCTTGTGTACTGTGGTCAGAGATAGTTTAGAGCTACTGTTGCAAACCAGTTGTGGGGCATTGTTAGGAGTGGTGATCTAAGGGATGGACCATTTGTGGACTTGCTGTCATACTGCACTGTCTGCATGTGAGGTTTCTGAGAGAGTGAAAATAGAACTCCACTAATTCATAACTCTGGTTAATTCAGAAAGAAGGACTGACAGAAATTAGTATTTTGATTTTTTTTTCCCATTGGAGAAAGAGCTCAGATTTCTTTCTATAGTGACACAAGTGAAATAGTTTCTAATTGATCCTCTGAGGCACTGACAGTACTTTCATCCAGTCAGAGAAATGGAAAGAAGAGTGTTGATTTTCTACAGAAAGACACGATTCAGCTTTCAAATGCATCACAGAACATCAAAAGATGTTTGCAGACAGGCAGGGAGAGCACAAAGTTTGTACCAGCTGCAATTAAAAGTTTGCAGAAGGTTTGCTGGAACTAATACCTGAATACTGAGCAGACGTGAATCAGAGCTGCAAGGTGCTTGACATTTTGGTAGCGTGTTTCACAGGCCTTTAATGACTACATAAAGCTACAGAGCAAATGGTGGACTAATGAATACATAAAGCAGCAAAGCAAATAACAGAATTTCATTGAAGAATAAAGATACATAGCTGACAGGAGACAGCCATTGTATATGCCCTTCAAAAATAATTAAAGAAATAAGCAAATGTACAAAGGGATGCTGCCTAGTTTTAAAAATAGTGATTTTCTGTAAGAGACCTATCCTGGTTCCAGAAAGGACTGGGTTAATTTTTTGCATTAGCCAGGAGGGAGCATGGCTACTAGAGCAGAGAGGTCACTCCATACCACCTCATGTCATTGCTGAGGGCCGAGTAAAGGAACTCTGCTCCAGGCAGAAGGGGTTCCTTTGGGTCGAGCAAGCACAGTGGGCAGAGCAGTGGGGTAACACTTGTCCTGAGCTGGAGGAAGCAGCTGGGGTGAGTGGCTGCAGTTGGGCTGAGCTCTTCACTCTATTTTCTAGGCTTTTGTTATTAATATTATTGTTGTCACTGTTGATTTTCGTATCTCATTGTTGTTCCAGTAAATTGTTCTTATCTCAATCTGTGATCTTTTAATTTTATGCCTCCTCTCCAATCTGCTGCGGTGGGGATGGGAAGGGGGAAAGGGGGACAGAGAGTGAACAGTGTGTGGTTTGGGGTTTCAGTGGGAACAGTACATTGGGGAGTACCATTCCTAAACCATGACAAAATCACAATAATAATGACATATTTAAAGATAGTACTTTCCTATAGAGAGGCATCAATAACCTTATTTTGAAAAGCCCAGGAGAAAAAAGGCTTTACATTTTTTTACATATAACCAGTAAGCTGTTGCCTTGGGAAGACATTCACATTTCCCTACTAGATTATCCTGTGGGAATATACACAAAAGGGTACCACTCCACATTCATGGCTAGTGAAAGAAGTCAGAGGAGAAATGGAAATGAAGAAAAAATGAGAAGATTGCAGTGAGCTGTCATTATCAACTGTTAACGTAGATTCTAGGTAGTATAATGGTCTAAACAGAATAATGACAGATTTCCCACAGCTGTTGGAAGCAGCAGATTGGATAACGCTGTCTGTCCATGGCTCAAGGTTAAAGTGGAGGCCACGTGGGCACTCACAGCTCATGTCTCATGCCATCACCAGCAGTTTCCAGAGCTTCAACTGAGGCCGAAGGCAAGATAGGCTAGCAAAGGGTAAAGTTCTGGCAAGTTCCGAATTGTAAGATTTTAAGATCTTTCTCTCTGCCAAACATTTGTTAATCTCTTCAAAAAAGTTAGGAAAATAAAAAGGAATTAATATAGTGGTAAGGTTTTCTTTCAAATGCACCCTTCTCCATCACCCACTTCCTGCCACCGCCTCCTGCAAAGATCACAAATTTTACTGAATCACAGTGGAAGTGGAACTTTGATATCCCAAAATATACAAAGCTACTGAATGCTAAAGCCATGTGACTCTCCCTTGCTGGCTCTTTAGATATTGAGGAGAGTGAGAGAATTATAGTTGACCTTGCACTGATGTAATTTTGTTAGTGGCAGGAAGAGACTGGAGAGGTGGGAGTGTCATTCGTCTAGAAGTAATATCTACATTCAGGATGAAATTCACCTCTTTGCCAAGAAATGCTAGAGTTATTTATAGAGAAATCTCATATACTGGGCCCCAATCAACTCCCTGTAAAGGGCCATGTGAGTTCTAGGCCTGCATGAAAAATGTTTGCCATCCCATCCTGCATGTTGGAATAAATAAAACTTGCAGTAATGTGCTCTGGTACATGTCATACTGGGTAGCCAGTAAGGCCCTGAAGGTAGTTTATTTTTTCCTTTGTTGTGCTCTGAAAGGTTTCCATGTTAACAGAACAATCAGCTTTCTTTTTAATCATAAATTGACATTTCTAAGCTGTTCAGTGTGGGTGAGCACTGTCACTACTATAGTTTTTTGCTGCAGGAGACTGTGGAATGAATAAATAAATGCTTATTTCTAACTTTCCCCTACTCCTTGAATGTAACATCTGTCACAGAATGAATCAGGAGAGTCAAGAACCGTTGCCTTCCTTTGACACATCTACAGCTCACACACTCTCAGTCATCAGCTGAATTCATTAGATATACTTGTAGAGACCTTTTGATCACAGAACTCCTGTAGCAGAAGCTTGCTTTAATAGCAATAATAACAACAATGGCAAAAGTACGACCAATGTCTACTGCACAAGCAAAAAGATCTGAGAAATAAAAATACTAACTGATGATCCATAATGAGTGGTTTAAGTGTGAAGAGTTAAAGAGACATCTAACTAATACTAGCAGGCATATTCCATCAGTGGTTTAAAAATGGAACAAAGTCTTTACCAGCCTCATCAAAATATAATTCAGTGAGTGTGTTTTCAGTGTTCAATAATCAAGTCAATATAAAATCAAGTCAATAATTCTGAGACATCAGTGTTAGGAATTAGTGAAGATCTTTTTTTTGGACAACATGAGAAGAAAAATAGATTTGATGTCCTATTACAGGATAACATTACAGACATGGAAGTATCAGGTAAAAGCACTGACTGGTAGTAAGGTGGAAGGAGTGCATGGGGGATGAGGACATAAGGAATAATGAGCAGTAGGGTTAGTGTGCTTTGAATGAGCAGAGCTGGTGTTACTTGGAGAGACAAGAGATCTGGCTGTGAGGACCCAATGGGGCAGTCACTGTAGGTCTTGGGATGTTGAAAGTCCATGAGAGAACAGAAAAGGCATATTCACTCACTGAATAAAACATTTTTACCAAAAGCCTAACCATGGAGGAGAAGGCCCCTGAGGAGTGGATGGAGAGAGTACAGGACATCAGGTCCTGGCTCAGTGCAGGAAGGGGAAGGAGATTTCCACAGTAGTGGTATCCTTCATGCAGGCCCTGATCAGGCATCTTCGCTCCCTGTCTCTCCTGCCCTTACCATTTCACTGCCCTGAGCCAAGGCAAATACTTATAAAGCCATTTTCTGCCTTGCCTCCTTCCTTTCCCCTTGACTCCTGTCATCTCCTAGCAAAGCAGAAAACAAGCAGTCTGGTGTAACTGAAACCTACAAGGATACAGTGTCAGGGAAGGCGTAATTTGAGCAGCAGTGGACTGTGGATTGTATGTCACTAGGGAGTGAATGGGTGAAGCAGGAAAGCATTAGAGGATTCCAGAAGGTATGAATACACCCCAGATCCTTTGGGAGAAGAGAGTTAAATAGATGATACCAAGATATATTAGTAACATTACCACTGGATTTTCTACAGTTCAAAAAGACTTTCCATGTTATCACACCCCCATTCCACTGTGTGCATTGATGCTCAGCTTGTTCACAGCCTTCATCAGGGAAGGAGGAGGCAATGTCAGACACACAAGTGCTGCTCTGGATGCCTCATCCCCTAGCAAAGGGTGCAGAGGGCTGTGCATATATACTCCAAAGACACTGGTTCTCATAGTCTAGATAGAAAAGTGGACCTGGGTAGAAAGGTTATCTGAGCACAAGGTTGCACAATGCTCAGCAAAGAGCTAGGTTAACAGAGAAATTTCCCAGCTCCATCCCTTCCTTATTTAGCAATCTTAGTTATCTTTCCCACTGGAAATCACTAAAATTCAATGTTTCTTGTGGTAGAAAATATTTTGTCTTAGAAGGGACAAGATATTCAATGGACTTTGGCCCAGTGTCTCAAATGTTCTAGTCCACAAAAGAAGGGTTTCATAGTTTGACTGAAACATATTTCCAGTGAATTCCACAGGATGCTCTTAACAGTCTGTGGTATTTTTGGTTAGTTGATTGTTTTGGAGTTTTTTCACAGAATGCACTGTAGCACATGTCCTTGTCATGGCAGAAGACCTAGTCATAACCGCTCATCAAGTAGTTATTTCTGGGCTTTCTAAAATAAAATCAATCTTCATCAAAGTTATTTTAACTTTTTTCTTCTCAAAAACTAGTGTCCTGGTTACAGCTAGGGTAGAGTTAATTTCTTCTCAGTAGCTCTTACAATGCTGTGCTTTGTATTCAGAATGAGAATGATGTTGATAACACACTGATTTTTTTTTTTTTTTTTTTGCTAAGACTTGTTTATCCTAAGTCAAAGACTTTTTTTCTTTTCTTAGGCTCTGCTAATGAAGAAGTGCACAAAAGAGACTTGGAGGGAGCATAGCTGGGCAAAAGGATATTCCACATCACAGAACATCATAAACTGGGAGGAATCAGCTGGCAGCGTGGACGATCTGGGTTCAGGAATGCGGGCCTGGCATTGGTCAGCCATTGCATTGTGTATCATTTGTTTGTTTCCCTTTTATTGTAATTACTGTTTTTTACCATTATTATTGTATTTTGCTTAATTTTCAATTATTAATCTGTTCTTACCTCAACACACAAATTTTACTTTGATCCTTCTCCCCACTCCACTGGGTTGGGGTGTCGGCCACCCCGGGATCCGGTCCAGCAGAGTGGCCCACAGCTGGCTAATCCACAGGTGCCCAGATAGTTATGGATGGCTCCACCGGAGAAACACGAAGACGCTCAAGCTGCTATATTCTACAAGGGTTTTATTGTAGGAGAGGCAGATGGCGAGGGAGGTGGGAGACGTGCATGGAGACAACCACTCGGAAGGGAGACAGCTTCTGAGAGCCCCAAGGGAAGGCGGGGCTAGGGTATATAACTAGGGAGGGGTAGGAGTGGTCGGGGTACAAATGAACCAATAGAGGAAAGGCCAAGGGGAGGAACAAGGATGGGGTGACACACACAGAACCAATGGAGAGAGGGGAAAGGAGTGGCTTTACAGAAAGAACCAATAGGGGTAATGAGAACAATGAACTTTCTGGAACAGGGGAGTAGACCAACTGTTGACTGACATAGATCAGGGAGGGCATAACATCTGATGGATAAGTTCACTTATATTTGTGTAACCTCCCAGGGCAGCCGAGGGGCCCCTCCCACATTGGGGGGCATGAGAGGGGCAGGATGTGTGAACATCTGCATGATGCTTAATTTCCATCTGTGTTTAAACCACAACAACAAGACAATAAGAAACCTCTACAAGTTATTTTTTTAAATTCAGCTTTGTCTTCTAAAATAATTGTTCCTCATGAAATACGTGCTTATCAGACAGTGTGAGTCAAGATTTATAATAGCAAAAAAATCCTTCTTATCTCGTCTGCCTTATTTTCATCACATTTAGGCTCTCTGCATATATTTTTACTTTTCCTTCTTCAGTTATCTCAGAATCTACTGTCTCTTTTTATACTTGCCATTACAATTCCATTCCACTCTCCTATGCTCTTTTTAATCTCTTTTTTCCTTCATTCCATATGCAGTTCAAATACCTCATTCTCAGCTCATAAGTGAATTCATGGTACTATCCTTATCTAAATCTCTGCTTCCAGTTAACAGGTCCATTTTTGTAGCTATTTTTTGCAACTTTGTACCTTCATTCATTGTTAAGCACTTTCCTCCATTCTCCTCTTGGTATCTGAAACATCTTTTTAAGTGACGATCTCTTCTTCCTGCATCTAGTGCGAACTGTGAGATTCCCCAGCACGCCTAAACTTATATTTTATTTTGAATTTTCAGTAATATAGATGAAGCATTTTGTTAGCCCTTGCATGTATGTGTTGCAGTATCACCTTGACACAATCACACGCAACCTCATTTTCTCAGATATCGCACAAATTGCCCTGGTGATTTTTCCTCCATACTTGTTAGCTGTAAAAAATGTAGCTGTTTTACTCAGCTGCAAATTAAAAGTTAATTGTATTTCCCTGTCATAGTGGCATTGCACTCTGCAAGAGCTGAGGGGTACAGATGGGGTGAGAACAGTGCTGTACTTAAAGACAAATATACTTCACAGCAGAGTGAGGCAGGGTTAGAGTAAAAAGTCTGACTGACAAAAAAGTAGCTTGCTTTCTAGAGACATGACCACTGAGATGAAGTTTTGTTCAAGAAACATGTATTGATATAAATACATTTCCTTTCTGGTTAAACAAATTGGGGGTTTATTTGCTCTCCCTTTCCTCAAGCTAAAAACTGTGACCACTGTCGACTTCCTCAGCTTCACTGAAATGTTCTAAAAACATCTGCAGGAGAAAAATACGGCTTTAGATCAAATTGCTTTAAATACTACTTGCTAGTTAGCAGCACTTCAGGGGCTAAGCCAAGTAATAAAGAAGACTTCATGTGAATTTCCTGTTTCCTAGGAATGTGGCTTCTGAGCATTGACCTAGAACAACTCCATATGTGCTATTTTCAGTAATGTTTGCTGCTACTGGATTAACTCTTCTTTTATTATTTCTGAAATAATTATTTCATAGCTGATACATTGATCTATCTTCTGATCTATTCAGAAGAATATACAGGTTTTTGGCAAGATCTCATTTGGATAACTCCTGACCATAATTTTAACCCTCAGTGATTCTGGTTGCATTTCTGTAATGAACTGGGTTTTTTCAGACCAATCCCCACATTTCAAACCTTCACACTGACCAATCTACTCTCTTACAGTTAGTTAGGCATCTTCTTTTCATGCAAGGTTGACCTGAATCCCCACAGCAATTCTGTCTTTTACTTATTCCATTGGGAATGACCTTTAACACTTTTCCATAAGCTAATCAGTTATGTTAAGAAAAAAAAAAAAAAAAAAAAAAAAAAAAAAAAAAGAAAACATGTTCCTAAGAATTTTGCGCCATTTTGTGATATGCTTGTGGTAGCATCTCAGATATGTACAAGTTGTTGAAGGCACATCCAAGGACAATACCAACAACTCACCAATGCACCATTCTGTGACTTACTATTACATGAGGCTTTTCCTAAACATTATATATATATATATATATATTTTTATATATATATATATATATATATATATATATAAAATCCCCCTCACCTTTGGGGAATTGTAAAATATTTCATACCTGTTCTGAAATATTTCAGAAACCTGAAGATAACATAACTCTGAGACTTTTACCCTTAAGCTACAACATCTAAGACTACTATAAAAAAGAAATATTAATTCCTTGTCTGACTAGAGGATTAGGATAGGCTTATGGAATTGACATCTGCTTGACAGGGGAGATACCAATGCATCAGCTGTAAAACTCATTCTTTTGTGAAGCTGATGCATTGAAATATGTTAACCTAGCTTAAAACGTGTAAAAATAAGAGACTAAATACAAATGACTGTATGAATGCTTAAGTTGTATTTTGAAGCTGAAGTACTAAACAATAGGTCCAGTATTCCCAGAAGTCTTTAATATATGCTTTAGAGAATATATATCTTTACCCTGACAATGAACTATGGTTTATGTCATGTATTTTGGAAATTAACATTCTAGTTTGATTTAAACTCACACAAGAGTACCAATGAGACTTAAACAAGAACGCGTTGCTGTACTTACTGGATGTACTTGCTGGATGTTGGATCATAGAATTATAGAATCACAGTATAGTTTGGGTGGGAAAAGATTTTTTAAGATCATTAGCCCAACCCCCCTACAGTGAGCTGGGACATCTTCAACTAGGCCAGCTGGCTCAAAGTGTTTCCAGGGATGGGACATCTACCACCTGTCTGGTTAACTTAGTCCAGTGTTTCATTATCCTCATTGTAAAAAGTTTCTTCCTTACATCAAATTTGAATTGACCCTCTTTTAGTTCAAAGCTGTTACCCCTTGTCCTGTTGATAAAAAATCTGTCCCCGTCTTTCTTTCGAGCCCTCTTAAGCATTGAAAAACTGCAGAATGTCTCCCCCAGAGCCTTCTTCTCTGCAGGATGTGCAACCCCAACCGTCTCAGCCTTTCTTCATAGAAGTATTCTATCCCTCTGACAATTTTTGTGGCTCTCCTCTGGCTCTGCTTCAACAGGTCCATGTCTTTCCTGCACTCAGAGCTGAATTCAGCACTCCAAGTGGGGCCTCACAAGAGCAGAGCAGAGAAGACTGGTGAAGTAGAGTGGAAGATTGATTGCTTTTTATTTTTGTATTCTTTCAATTGTGCTTTTAGAATGGAACTTGTTAGCTATCAACTAGCATGGATATTTTTTCTTGTTTTCAGTAGTGCTCTGACTGGAAAGTCTGTATGTTTTCTTTCAGTTTTCAAGCTTGCATATAGCCATTCTTAACTTGTCAGCTACTTCTGAGTTCTCATCTTCACTAAATTATATGCAAGTTATGTTAAGTGCCACAAAAACAATTTTTTGCCAGATTGAGTATGGATGGATCTGGATAATAGTTGCATGTCTTTAATAATTTAATTTTTCTGTTTTATAGGGACAAATTAACCTAAATAATCTATCCTTAAAATGCATGCTATACTTCATATATGCAGCATATAATGCTTGATATGCAATTCTCTTGTATTGCCATATATTTGCCCATATAAACCTAGCTAATAGAATGAGTGCTAATCCACACTTGAATGAAGAAACAGCTTTGAAACTGATGCCTGCACTCACAAGCTAAGAGGTGGAAATTAATTAAAGAAGTAGGATATACATAAAAAAAAAAGATATTGCATACATAATAAATGCACAGAATCTTAAAAATCTCAACATGGAAAACAGAACATTTTCAAGAGCATTCTCCCACTTATAAGCAAGAAAAAAAAAGTGGCATTTTCTTCCAAAATTTTTAAAATTTTATTTTATGGTGAATTTATACACATTAATAAGAAGAGCAGTAGTAAATCTTATTACACAGGGAATTCTCACTAACACGTGAGGTAGGTGATGCTGCATGTTGCAAAATCCTTTGTGTATTTCTGATCTCCTGCTTTCTCATATCTGCCCTGACAAATGATTTACATGGTGATTTTATGATACTAAGATAGGTCTGCTAAAAGTAATAGGATTCATATTTTGGTTTTACAGTGTTTTGATTCAAAAGTGTGAAGCTACTTTTTGTGGAAAAGAGTTTTTAAGACACTAAACCATGACAGTCTCCTATATTTCCTTTGCAACAAGAAAAAAGTTGCTCTCAGGTTTGATACATAGAGAAGATTCAAATATGTTTACTCAACCACATGGAATAAATTTCATGAAACCTGAATGTTGCTTTTTCTTAGTGTGATAATTCTACTGTCAGTCTTAAGGTTTAGCTTATCTATCATTAAAGCATATTTCTGGCATTTTGAAATAAATAGTTGAGCAGGAAGTATCAAAGATGAAGAGAAAATATCGAGTAGTGCTTTGCATCAAATTATTTACACACACTCTTTTTCATCCCATCTAATTTTACTCTGCCTAAGATACTGGCATATCCATTATGAAGTGAATGGAGAGGGAATATCAGCTCATATAAAAGTGAATGTGTATCTTCTTAGAGTAGACAAGGACTTATGGACTATTAAATTTTAGGTTTAGGTGCCTCATTTGGGTAGATGATGCCTCAGGTCAGACTTTTTTTTTTTTTTTTTAAGGTCAAACCAGAAATGGAAACATATTTTTAATCAGTCCACACGGGGACACAGCTACTAGTAGTGTGTTTAATGTAAACACACTACACTTTTTTTGTAAATGTAATTTCTGACACTGATTAATCACAATTCATGTCTCCAGTCTTAGAATGCAGACTAATTTACATCATTCCGTGTTACACCTTCACATAAACACTGTCAAACCCCTGGCAAGAATAAAAGAGCCTAGGAGAGACAGAAATCCCACGTCTTGGTAAACAGTGAAAATATTTTGTGAAAGGATAAATGCTGACCACTGGTACAGTCCTAAAAAAACTTCCAGGTTTTGCAAGACAAGCCCCATGGTAATACATGCAAGCAGGCATTTTTCCAAGTCACATATCTGTTTCATGGTGAAGGGCAACACTTGCTAAATTAGTGTTAAGATTGACTGATTTTGAGTTTCTGCTTCATTTTAACACGATGTTAACTAGTCCATTTTCAAAACTGCAATGAAATCAGCTGCAAGGAATGAGGGGAGGGGACTTCAGAAGAAAATACTGCTCCAGCAGAAATGGAAATGGCATGGCAATGTGTGTTTCATGAAATGTGGAGTAAATAAATGTCTGATACTAACGCAGAAGAAAACAACTAAATTCCAGATTTTCTCAAATACAATCCTTCCTACCTCTACATGGCATTTGAGATAGATTTGGAAGACTTGAGTGGTGCCAGGCCCCCTGGGGAGGGATCAACACTTGTAAATATTGAACAAAGGCACACCTCAAGGCTCTGAAGCAATGAATAGCTACTTGTATGCTTACTCAACCCACATGGACAGTCAAAGTACTCCCACATATCAGTAGGTAAGCAGGCACACAGATCTCTGCAGGTCTGGGTTTAGCTGCATTCAGCTAAATGTAGCTGCCTTACCCCCCCCTCCCTTTTCCCTCCAGTAGAATGCCATTCTTATTTGAACTTCTCAATTCATTGTTAGTTAATTAACACCTTTTCACCTCTATTTCTTATGCAATTACGTGAGTAACTGCTTTAAGAGGAAACAGAAAGATCTTGAAAATAATACATTGGCTGAAGTGGAAAAGGAAACAAAAATAAAGGCATTATGATAGCTTTCTTCCATTAATTTACTCAAAACTTGTAGTGTTGTTTTCATGCCTTCAAAACATTCAATTGTTCAGAGATAAATACCATCTCATTTCACACAGATGCATTGTTAGGTTTTTTTGTTCATGAGGACTAAGCTATACCTCATCATCCTTACTGCTTGTTTATCAAGACATTCTTGTTAGTTTAGATGAGTTTCTTCTATTCAATAGCCTATCTAAGCAAAAATCTACCTCCATAGGCATGAAATACCTACAAAAATACTGTTTCCAGTGCATTTAAGAAAATACCACAAATAAAAATGTGATTTACGTGGATGTTACCATGTGCACAAGTCTTTGAGAGGCCAAAAGATTTCTCTGCACAAGTTTGATGATACAATTGTAAAGGCTAAATAATGACCAAAATAATGCCAAATTTGATGTCTGTGTGTTTTGCCTAGGCTTATAATTTAGTAATCTATTTTTAGGTGGTCATCTAGTTTTCTTCAACAGTAATTGCAGAGGAACAGATAGAAGATTTCGAGACACTTATGTGTGGGTGGACTGAAGTTTTCCATCCCTTTCTGTTCATAGAGGGACAATTTAGGTTCAGTAGATCACCAGCAATGCGTGTCAAAGATATCTTTTTTTCTTCTGTTCTTTTACAAAAAGTAAAGTAAAAGTGTTTTTTACTGACTTCAAGAGTTACAAGAATCTTATAGTGAACAAGTGTACAAGCTAAAAGTCTTTCTATTTCCACACAAATATAGACAAAATTATAGCAATGATATACTGGCAGGGTTTTCTTCCAGTAATGTTAAAAGATACACGGAGCATTTTGCCTTCCCAGAATTTGCAAATTTTCAAGGAATATTCTGTGCTATTTCTTCTTATAACTGGTGGCAAACTTCAAAACCTCTTTATGGCAGTTACTGATGTACCTTGCTTACTTGGAGTAAAACCCCTCTTTATTATCTTGCTTTCTAATGAATGCATGAAGTCAATGGAATGACTATGACCCATTGTTTCCATACTGCAGACTCAGGACTGTTGGGGAACACTATTCATGAATATGTTAATTAAGAGACTCAGTTAGTCTCTTATAAATTTATTTGCAAAATGAACATAGAGACCTGCATTAAACATGGCAAAGTGCTGTGAATTTGAGCTGAGTTACTGTTGCTATGGCACACTTCACTTCATTCTCAGTACCGCAGAAGATTCAACAAAATACCCTTAAGCATACAAGCAGGTGCTTTGACTTTGGAATTGTTCATAAGCTTTAAATTGGACATCTGCTGATAGATCTCGTTGAACAAGATCCCTTGTCTCATTTTACTTATCTTTTCAGTTTGAGAGAAGAACTGTATAATAAATGTTTTTGTACAAATGGTTTGCAAACTATAGTTTTGGGTTTGTCGGCTGGATATAGGCTGGATTTTGCTACTAACTATGCTGTTTTTAGAGTGAATGGCTCTATGAGAACCTTGTGCTAGGACAACGTGATGGCTCAGAATGCATTGTAGAAATTCAGAATGTCTATACTTTTATGAAATTATTATAGAAAATCACAGAAAAATAAGGCCAGGATTTTGAAAGACAAAGTATTCAATAACAGTTGCGGTCTAAGGTGTACCTGCTTTTAGAAATTTTTTTTTTTTTTTAAGACTTATTTTTGTTTCAAGGTTTTTTGTCTTTGTTCAAGAGTATGATCATGCAAACACTTGTGCAGACTGAGAGGGGTCTAAGGAATGGGAGCAAGAAAGGAAGGGCAAAGGCAAAGAAACAGAACAGAAAGGCATCAAGGTAATATTGCTGCTGGTAATTTTGTGAAATCACAGACTAAGGCTATAGTGAACCTAGAATGTTACTGAGTCTATTCCTTCCTTCAAAACACAGCCAAGTTTGTCTAACTTATTTTAAAAGAATTAAAATGGTAGAGATTCTAGGCAACCTTAGCAACCTGTTCCTGCAATTGTCTTTCTCTTCAAGTAAATATAAAAAAGACTGATATCCATCACATGCTAGTACTGCTATTATTACTACTGTTAATAACAATCATCATTCCCTTTACTTTGACTGCAAGAGTCCATATTTTTAAAATAAGCATGAACATTTGAACAAGAAACAATATTAATTTTTGATATATAATTAGTTATCTGCAAAATATAGCAATCCATTTCAACTGTATGAATAAATGCAATGTTTACCCCACAAAGTACATGTATAGTAATTAGTAAGTCTTGATTAACAACCTGTATATTTTCTAGATATTTTTCTTTTATATGTTAAAAAATTCAGAAATTATATAATTAATCTAAGGCTCTATTAAAAGTATTGTGTAGTGTGAAATAATGTAATGGAACTCAGGACTTGACATTTGCATCTCACCTATCAAGCATCTATTGCATTGGAGACCGACTCCTTCCAACTCTAGCCTGTGTTCCCTATGACAATTCTGCAGTAGTAAGTGCTATTTCCTAATCTCACTGGCATTAGCTATAGCTACTGGGGCATCAACATGAGCTGTGATCCTTCTTTTTCTGCTTCTTTATGTAAAGAGAAGCTGCATCTCTGAAAGAAATGTCCAACCAATAAATTGTGGCATCATGTGATAAGTTACAAAAGCAGGTGAGAAACTATGCCATGACTCATTGCTAAGGATGGTAGTTTGGCTTATGCCAAGAAAATGTCTACCTCCTGATGTTACTGTTGCATTTTGGCTACAAATTTATGTTTTAAAGAATCACTAAAATCTCTGAAGTTCCCAGAAACAGGGCAGAATTCAATGTCAGTGTGTTTTACTAGTTGCCAATTGCTTTTGACAACTGGCTACCTGTTAGTTTGTTTTGTTTTTCAAACTGTTATCAACAATTGTCCTGTAGCTCAGACACTTGGGATTTTCAGGGGTAGGTGACATTCTACAGAATGAATGTAAAAGCAAGAGTGTTTTTCTAAAAAACACTTTAAATCTACTACTGCTTGGTGCCAACTAATTTGAAGAACTGGCTATGGCAGAAGCCACTTATGTGTAAATAAGAATATGTGAAATGTGGAAAACATTTAGTTTCCTGAACTCAGATCCAGACAGCTTACAAGAGAACATCTAAAATATGTCGTTAAAAAAGTAAGGTGTAGCTCAGTTTTAAAGATATTTTGACATTATCATAATGATCAGGTTGGATCAGATAGGATGAAAAAAAACTGTTTTGAGGAATTCAATCTATATGAATTTGCCAACTATTACTTTTGTGACACAACTAGAAAATTAATTGATAAATAGACATGTATAAAAATAATTGCTTTTGTTGTACATAGATTTCATTCACAAGTTTCAGTGAATTGTCATCCATTTTCTATATCCCAGCTGTAATTCTGTAAGTTCTTTTCTTTCTAATATAATTCAATATGCACTATGCTTGATGAAGGCTAAAAGACAAAGTCCCTTTTGCTATAGGTGGCAGCACTAGCTTATTATAAAGGTTGATGGGCTTCTCTCTCTTGAAGAGAACAATTATAAGGATACCTGGGCAGCATATAGATTCTATGCAAAATAACTCTTTAAGATTTAGAAATTCAAAATACAACCATGTATTTGGTTTGTTTTAGGGAAGAAGATAATTTCTTATTACACTCATGAACATTTTCTAAAGCCTTATTAAGGATTAATAGATTGAAACCATATTTTTATTTAAAAAAAATCATTAAAAATCCACTGAAAATTAGAACACATTTGTAAACCTGTGGAATTACTTACTCTTCTAATGAGAAACCCTAAGTTTCTAGAGTATTGAAAATCTGCCACACTGATACCAATGTTCTTCAAGGATTTTCTGTGTTTTCTTCTGGTATTCAGTTGTATGCTATCTGCAGTTCTTCAGGACAATATCCTAAACAAATTATGCTGAAGAAATGCAATCTCTCTTCCCTTTTATTTTTTCTCCATGTTTTTCTACAATACAGCCTTTCTTCTCAGTGTCCTCATCCAGTCACTTATGAATGGTTCTTCTATATTTTACCCACATTCTTACATTCCTCCTTAGGCATTTTAGGTAAGAAGTATTATGTCATCTTTAACTTTTAATAAATACAGGACAACCTGGAATACATATCATACAACACTAATGGTTACTGTTTTATGAACATCAATGGAAAATAATTCTTCCTATAGTTTTGGTCATATTTTACAAGACTCGAGAGCTAAGAGCATGAGCATCAAAGGCAACCAGAAAACTTGTGAGTAGCAAACCTTTCCCAAGTGTCTGCTTGATAAGGAAGGTAAAAAAAAAAATACTGAGTTGCCAGACATTGGCCTCTGTCATAAAATATTATTTATAGGCCTGTTAATTCCATCACTTTTTTGCATCAAAGTATGGTTTTCTGAAAAAAAAAAAAAAAAAAACAATAAATTAGTGCTCTCTGCTATTCTTTTATACTTACCTGTGCCTGAAAGCCATGCAATACAACATGCAATGCAATACATCAAAGTCATAGTAAGACAGCAAAAAATTTCCTATTACAAAGCAAAAGAGATGATTCTATTGCTAAAAGCAAAAGTTTTCGAAGTTAAAATCCAGTCTTTAGATTTCTCTGTTCTTCTCTAGTATTTCAAAATGCTGAGTGCCAACTCTAATTAACCTCAACTAAAGTTACACTTAAAGTTTGTTTTTCCTTAAAGGAACAAGACCTTTTCCAGGTGGGTTCTTATCATTTTGCTTATTTCTTACATTGTTTTTATATTGGTATAGCTTAGTTATGTGATGGCTAAATATGACAATAAAATTGAACCAATGCAGCAGGTGAAAGTTAATTATTCCCTTTTTTCTCTGGGATCTTTCAATATATTGTTTCAGACACTAATGATTAAGAAAAAAAACAAACAAACAAACAAACCAAAAAAAAAAACACCAAAAGAGAATCTTTAGAAATTAATTTGGAAATTCACCCAAAGGTCTATAACTTTTTATGCAAAGTAGTCGCCAATCTTGTTTTCAAAGAGCTTTTTTTTCACTTTGTTTTTATGTGGTGAACAACATTTTTTCTGTTAAATCTGAGATGAGCATACCAAATATCTCATATTTTTTACTAAACTGCTATTCAGGTTTAGGGTACTGTAAAGATCAGAATCTTATGGAGAGCCCCTCAAAGTGATTTTTAAAAGAAGCGGTGGGCTTTTTTGACAAGCTATGCCAAAACCACACATAAGCAACTGCCTTCTCTTGCCCACCTTTCCCCTTTCTCTTGTAGTACCTCATCATAGTCTGGGCTTCACCCATATTGTGATCACAACATAGGTCCATAGCCCCTCATGCACATTCCTAGGTGGCTCAGAGGAAGGAATGTTTGCCACCCTTAGGGAACTGTGCATCCCAGTTCTCCTTCAAAGCAACTACTAAGCCTGGAAAATTACTCTGTGTAACTGCTCTTGCTTACATGACAAAGAAAGAGGAATACATGTTATCTCTGTTGCAAGCTGAGAGCTGTCTGAGACCCACTGATTGCCCTGTGTAATGTTAGTTTCTCCATTTTCCAAAATATCAGTTCTTATCCCACTAAATTTCTGAAATTTTGAGGAGAAGACAAATGTGCAGTAGAGATATTAGGAAAATTCTTATTTTCTTCTGTGGAGCTAGGATATTAAAAAAAAACAACAAAAAATCATAATCCCAAAACATATCTAGAAAATCAATGGTTTGTTCACTAGGGAGAAATCAACTTTTCTGGAGTGATGATCAGTGGGTAATTTATTCATTAAAAGACTTGGGATTCCATGTAACTGCACTGGAGGATTTCAGTCAAGATCAGTAGTAAATTCAAGTGAGCAGCCAGAATTAGAATGCTTCTCTCTTTTTCCCTTCCAAACTATTTTTTTCTCATGTTTGTTAACTTTCCTTATGGTATATTAAATATTTGTCATTGTAATAGGCTTCAGTGCATGTTTCATTAATCATCTCCAACAAACAGCAATTTTGACCACTGCAGAAGTTTTTTTTTTGCTCACTCCTGCAATGCATAGAGAGAAAGGGAGGTTTTGTATTTTTCTAATGCAATGTGTGATAATTTATATTTGAATTAACCTTTCAGCATAACATTGACATTTATCATGCTGACCTCGATCTGTTTTCTCTCTGTCCTCAAAGGTTTAACTACTTTCCCAGGATGCTCCACCTGGGACTGTGGTGCAGGATAGCATGTTTATTTCATATGGATAAATCAGAATCAGATGGGTGAACTGCTGAGATTCATTCATGCATTTTTCAGTAGGTCTGCAAAGTCTATACAGTCAATATGGAAAAGGAGTTAGTGAAGATTAAGCAATTATACATTTTGATCAGCTGTTGGGAATGATCAAACTCATCTAAAAAATGGACATGAAAGGCAAGAGGTTTCATGAGCTATTTCAGAGAGACTAGAAGGCCACTGATAACAAGAAGGGCAAATAAGGGGAAGGCAAGACAAAACTAAGGAGACTGATCCCATACATCTTGGAAGACCTCTTGACAAAGCCTCATACAATTCTCATAGTGAGGAATATAAAAAAGGGGAAGGTGTGTAGTTTTTCTCCTTTGTATTTTTGTTTTGGCTATAATTGTAAAACCAGTAGTAGAATTGTTGGTACCCTTGGCTTTCATGGGCTTCAATTGCTCTGTATCCTTGGAGAGTTTATTGTAAATCATAGTAATTACATGCCGGCGGGACTTCTGGAAAATGAGTATCCTCAGGATATATGCCTGGAAGAGAGACATTAGTCCTAGGACCTTGGCAGTCAGATTAGACATTCCTAGTCCTCAAGACTGATGTTAAACAGAGCTCCTTCAAGACATCATATTTAAAAGTCCAAAGACAGACTAAGTAATTGGACTTTATTGAGACTCAAAAAATTCACATATCCAGTGGGAGAGGGGGCCAAACAACAGCCTCCTGAATGATCAATAAAGGCTGGTCAATGAGGGATGGACAAAAAAATGGAGCCAGATATCTTTTAAAAAAAAACCAAAAACACAACAAAAGAAACATTATTTTAGAATGAAAAGCAGAAGCAAAGCCCAAGAAAAAATAACAAAGCCTTAAGCTTTGGGCAGACACCAAAGACCCTTGTTTCATTTTTAGGTTGTCTTCATTTTCTTTACAGTAAAACCAGCCTGTTGTTACTCCATTTCAGCCACAGCTATTTTAGAAATAATTGCATCACATAAATCTCTTCCTGGCATCTGTTTTTGCTGCCCTCTGTCCCCAGAACCACAGAAAACACTTTGATCAATTAAAATGTAAAATAAAGAAGCAAAAAAGCCATATTTATATTTCTGGTCATCAGTTAGTAAAAACTTATATTTTCATTATCCAGTAGTATCTTTTATGACACTACACTTTTCCTTCTATGTAGCTGTCATTTGGTGATAATATAAAATGATGGAGAGCAGTCAAGCTGAAAGACCATCAATAAGTGTTAAGGATAAAAAAGAGTGCTTACAATAAGGCACTGGTTTCATGACCTTTGTAACTGGTTACATTTCTCCTTTGTTCCTGTCTGGCTGTCTCTCAGATGATGGCAATGTGCAGGGACTGCAAGGCCTGGGTAGGAACAATCAGGTCTAGTCATGGCCTCAGGGCTTGGAAGGTAAACCACATCAGAATACAGATTAAGCTAAAACTGAAATTGACCAGAGAAAGAAAAAAAAATAGTAAAAAAAGCAGTACTTTTAAAGTACTGCTTATGTTATCATAATCTTTGTCTTTTTGTTTCTACAACTTCAAAATTTGTCTTCTGAATAGCTGCTGCTGCTACAGAATATACTTTTACATTCAGCAAGCAAATACATAGTTGAAACAGATTTCTGAGCACTTAGAGACTGCAAGGAACAGTCTTTTGTGTCCTGAATAAAATAAATAGAGTAAGAAAATTATCATAAAGACATGCTAAATTTCACAAGCTCGAGAGTCTATGAAGTACCTAATTTTCTGATTTTTATGCTTTAAAAAGTAAATAAAAAATAACTTTGTCAAGCAGATTTTCCTGCATGTCTTACAAGACTTTTTCCTGTTCCTATTTTTCCTGAATTAATAAGCTCATCAAATTCAGTGACAGAACCATTTCCTATGTGTGTCTGCTTGTGACTCTTTCCTAAAAGCAAGCTCTGCAAGGTACAAAAATGACAAATAAAAAACCACTCAAAACAAGTTCCCTAACTTCTGGAAAGCTTTGGGACTACTTTTATGTTAAATTTTTCACTTTTGCTAGCCCAGATGATAAATCCTTCAAAAGCTTTTAATGTGAAATAAAGAATCAGCAGGCCAATTTCATTTAGCATGAGGAATTTTCAAGGCAAATAACAGAGTTATTTGTACAAGCTAAGCAAATATTAGAATGCATAAGAAGAAACAAACCCAAGGGATGCAAAGTTAATGTCATGAACCATTACAAATCTGGAGAGACTAATGAGGGAGAATCTACAAAAGCTATTTAAAGCTAAAAATCCTTTGAATGTACTTTTATTGGACCTTAATCTTCAGAAACACTCAGGAAAGTGTCATCAAACTATTGCAAAGAAGAACAAAAAGTTTAAAATGTCATTAGAGTGATTGAAAAAAAGTGCTAGTTCCAACTCTAAGTTATTAATAGAGAACCTGTGACCCAGATCACCAAAATCTCCATTTTCACTAAGCCACTAAAAGCTGCACTTCAGAGTTGTCTTCATCTTGAAAGAGTAGGTGACCACAGCAGACATATAAATAAGAAAGACACTGTGAGTATTTAGAGCTTTTATGCCATCACTGTTATTGTCCTTCTGGAATAATTATATGTTACATTCCCCTTGACATTTGCAGTCTGGGTTTTGGATAAGCTATAAAAGGTCTCTTAACCACAGAACCCTTTTGTGACTTGACCATGCTTATTTTGAGACTTCAGAAGTAGCTTTCAGCACCCCCTTCAAAAGGATGATTTGAGGGATCAACAACTGCACTTTAGAGAGCACAGTATTTTATGCTGGAGGTGTATACTCAGTGTTTTGCAAATTCTGCATAGGTACTAGTATTTGTATCCACATGAGACAAAAACAGAACAGTGCACAGCAAGCACACTCAGTGTAGTCTATGCATTGGGAGTAGAGCTCATGGACACAGTAGCCATCCTATTGCTTGCTCTCAGCCCTGAAAGGTTTTTCATTTGAACTGAAAAACTGGATTTGATCCCCTACTCTAGAAGCTCGAGGTGAGAGAGCTTAGGACTTAGGCTGCAGTCAAAGGTATTGGGCTGAGACCTAAAAAAATAATGTTGTAGTCCTCACAGAATTTATTCTCAGGTAGGGGTCTCAGAGCAAGGTTAGACTACCCAGAGGGAAGGTGTCAACACAACCCACCCTGGAGAAGAAATCTGGCTTTGTCTCATTTTCACAGAGTTTAGATTGAATTGTATTAGAACAGAGTAGAATGAGCATGTACTTCTCTTCTTTCCTGGATTTAACTTCCTTTGTAGGACAACTCAGATTCTGGTCTCATAGGCATCCTTTCCCTCTGCGTTTTGGTGAGTGAATTTTCACACTTTCTTTATCTTGACCCATGGTCAATAAAGGAAGAGAGATCTTAAGCTGTTTTTAGTGGTGGACTTAATTTTAACGTCACCCGCTCTGAGCAAAAGTGGAGGTTATGGCTGTACAAACTACGCATGGTCCTGGAAAACCAAGCTGTTACCACAACTGAGGGAGCAGTTGGCATATGTACCCTGGCAGCAGCTCTGGGAGAAGTGAGAGAAGCCCCTTCCAAGAGCAAAGTCATTACCTTCACTTCACCCTCAAATCTGCAGACTCCAATTGCTAAGATGTTTCCTGGGTACAGAGAGCTTGCCATTCCTCAGATGGCATCACCTACCCTTACCCTTTTGAGAAGCCTCAGACTAGCTTCTACATGGATCCCCATCTTGAGAGATGTTCTATGGGTTGTTCTTTCACAGGGTCAGAGAATTCAAATGGTAATTTAGGTTGAAAAGGACCTGCAGAAGTCATCTAGTTGGATTTCCAGCTCAAAACGGCATTGGCATTCGAGTTAGGTCTAGTTGCTATAGGCCTTCTCCAGCAAAATGTTGATTATCTCCAAGGTGGTGTCTAAGCTAGATGGAAGGAAAGTGTTATTTTTCTGCCTTGGGTTTAGATCCTCAGACTGTATGCTAACTTGCAAATAGCTGAAAGGAAACAAGAAAAAAATCCATTTCAATCAATTGCTTTCTACCCCTGTTTCTGCTTGAGACAGCCCTGAAGAGTAAAGAATGAAAATGTGAGGTGGGAAAGCAAAGCTCAGGATCCTCATCAGGAATTAGCATTTTGCTTTAGTTCTGCCTCTGTCGTGAAAGGTGAGATTTCAGCCACAGCTGGCATTTCCCAGTGCTTTACTTTCAAAGGCTTCCCTCTCAGTGTATGAGATTTGTGGACCACCATTTTCCAGAATCCACCTCCCCTGAATGTGAAGTGTCCTGGACACTTAATTCAGGGATCAGAATTCTGCTCAGAGGCATTACCATGCCAGTATGCAGAGATGTTGATACCTTATTATAGCTAACCCTTGACTATGAAAGATTATCATCTTCAATTCTTAGCTATCTATTTGAAACTATACCTAAGTTTCATCAGGACCTCAAACAGTTATACATTGCTACCATTGTTTTATTATTTCACAGATACCAAAAAGAACTTTAAATGCTATGGTGATATATTTTACTCCCTATTAATGGATAGTTTGCATGTCTACCAAAGCTCAAGCAAACTAGTAGGCATTAGAATGATTATTTTATGCTAATATATTCCTTTAACTTTAAAGTAATTAGCTGAGTTGAGAGGCAAAACAACTCTTTCCAACAAGAGCCAGTAAATGAACTCTCTGTAAGTGCAAAAGCTGATTACTTTGATATAAAGAGGGACATTATTTTTTTGCACCTCTGGAAAACTGCCTAACTTGAAAGCCTTATAATCTGATTTTCAGAAATCCTATTTAACACATTATTATTTTCTTTTTAACAGGCAGTACCTAAAGCAATATCACTCTTCTCTGATGCTACCCCTTCTTTTTCATAACAGAATCCACCATCCCTACTTATGATAATTTGTGTCATAGTCACCAAAATGTTATATTAAATCTAATCTTTTTACATTAATTTTCTTTTAACAATTAGAATAAAATGGCGTACAGTTTACATTTGTACAGTTATACTGACTCATGTCTGTGTCAGATTTTAAAGTCCTTACTGCATGGAAAAACTGATTCTTCCAACAACTCATACCTCAATAAGATTTCAGTTTAATCTTTGGCCTGAAGAGATGCATGCCAAAAAAAAAAAATAAAAAAAAGAGAGAAAGAAACTGATTAATAGTTCATTTTGGCAAAGTCTAGAGAAGTGTGTTGTAACCAAGACATGAAGGACAGACAAGGTGGAAAAAAACACACATTAAAAATAGAGTTTGATGTGAAATTCAAAGGAGCAACTTTTTCCAACTAAAGAAATTTTATTTGATTAGAAATCCATCTTGAAAACTGGATTACTCCAATGTATCCAATACATTTGTATACTCTGATATACCCAGTGGATAACCCCCACAACCTCTTTATCCAGCTGTACTTTTAATGTAATAAGCAAATGCATTTCCCCAGCTAAAATTTGGTACTAATACACAGTCTAACAAAAATTAATTCTATCAAGTCCCCCATTATATTCACTATCAAAAGCCTTTGCTAAAAGCATTCTGTATAGGACTCACAGTGTCTACTAGACAGTGTCTTGTCTGGTTTGCCATTGTCAGAGGCTTCATGTAATCCCACACATAAATATGGCAAGCATCACCTTGAGAAGAGTAGATACTCTGGAGCAGGGATACTTCTCTGAAGGTTATTGGGAAGCTTTTCTCATCTTCAGCTTCTCTCCAAATCTGCTTATTGGTGTTTGTAATGCCAATATTGTTCTTGAGGCACACTCATTTTCTCTCCTGTGTTTAACTCGCTGCAGTATTTTTGTCAAAGTGAGCAAGCATTGCCTTTCCAGGCAGCTAGCTGTGACTCTCTTCCTTTTGCCCAGCTAATTAAGCAGCCACTCACGTGGCACTTTGTCTACACTACCAGGGACTTGCTGACAGCAGGCTATCCCAGCTTGGGCACTCTGTTAGACACCATCCACTACAGAGGAGAGACAGACAGACAGACAGAAACTCAGAGGGATGTACTCCACCTGCCATGCTTGGAGAGTGAACAGAAGACCTCTGGTTTTTACCTCTCCTCACATGACCAAAGGTACCTCTTCTACACCTTCCTGCACATCCCCCTCCCAGTTTTTATCCTAATTTCAGAATAAATTTTCAAATTGATCCCTGGTTTATTTTTATACCCAATTGTGAACAAAATTGGGCCTCTGTCCACAAAAGAGAAAATAATTTCTCCTCAAGGAAAAGAGCCAAACAGATACACAGTGATGTTCTGAAACAAGTTCTGGGTTTGCACACAAAAATTGAGTCTTAAAAGTAAGAATTTAGAGTTGATAATGTTTGTTACTGTTCCCAGCTTCCATGTGATTTTAAAATCATTTCATGACCCTGTAGAACTTTTTATTGCACAGACTGAAAATTCAGTGAGACTATTACATGTATCAGAAAGGACTTCTCATGAGCTGAAAATCAGAGTTATCTGGAATATATTCATTAAAGAGTGGAATTCTAAAGAGGTTCCTGAGAAAATTAAAATTTAATAAAATACTAGCATAGAGGTCCTCCTCTAGGTGTTATGACTTCTGAGATATGCAGACTAATAGTGTGGTTGGCAGAGAGGACTTAAGCTTTCCTTCAGTCACAATGCCTTTTTATTCCTCTTCTTCCACTCCATAGGCAAGCAGTTTCTCTTTTATGACTGCTTAATGAGTATCTGTCATTGACTTTTTTTGTGGACTAAATATTGACTAAAAAAGGAATGCAACAATTATTAAATTATAGTGCTGTTTCTAACTCCACATTTTAAACATCAAATTATTTCTTTGCTTGTTTGGTTTTTGAAATTATTTTTAATCTTCTTCCCTGTTCATGCTAGGGACAAAGGTAGACTTTTACTTATCACTAGTACAAAGTGGGCTGGGAAATGACTGATTTCATCATAGCAAATATTTCACAGTTTGTCTTCCTTATGTCAAATGGAAGAGTAGAAGATTAAACTCCTGTGTTGTGAAAGTAAGAAAATGTACAAAGGGTGAAGAGTCTGAGCAAACATACACTTACTGATTTGAACAAGTGGAATTCTCATGGCTGTATTCAGTAGAATCCTGTCCTTTAATCAGCAGAGTAAAAGGATGGCTATTCCCTTTCACAGTCTGCTTCCCATAGCAGCTCCTCACTTAAGGAGCCTCAGCATTCCTTGTTCACATCAGTCACCTGTTAGAAAGAACTCAATTCTCCACAAATGAAAATAATGTATGAAGATAATTTTATGAGTTAATTGAGAAAAATAAGTGGAAAGCTTATCAAAGTAATATTTAAAATTTTAAAAACCCTACATCTCCAACTCTGAAACTTTAATCTTTCAGAAAGAAAGGTGGGCAATCTTTCTTGATTTTGAAAAGGTGTGAAGGTTTGATAGCAGCCGGCCTGTAGCCAGGTTCTTCAGTGAGCTATTTTCAGTACAAGAAGCAAGCACTTCTCTTCCTCCCACTACTTTTTTGCTACCTACAGGTATTTAGTGCCGCCTCCATTTGCTCTCTATTGAGTGACATTAATCTAGGTACTCCAGTTCTTTAATATTAATATAGTTTTAATTTAATCTGCCCATATGCCAATTATTTATCAATTCTTTATATTTTCTTCTGAGCTTCTTTTAACTTTTAATTTTTTTTTCAGTTACAGGGATGTTTTGTGGGAGGCTTAAGGTAATTACACTTCTTTTCACCAGCTATATACCTAATTAACAACAATTCCTTTTCTAAGGTCTGTGGATGACATGTTGCTGAGTACAACAGCTTTCACATTTAATAAGAAAAAGGAGGCACTAAAGTTAAACTTTTTTAAGTGGGATTTTTTTTTGTGTATTATGTTATCACAGCAGAATTTATTTTCATTTTCCATCCAGCTCTTGTAACTGTAACATCTGAACTTGCATATAACAAGGTAATGATTTTATTTCTGTGATTTAAGCTACCATGGGCATATATTTGTACCATGGAAACATTTTCATATATATGTATATATCTGTGTATATATATAGATAGATATGTATATAAATATACACTAGGAAATTTTATAATCAATATTTGAAAAAAAATGGAGTACAATTTTATATACAGTGTTCTGGAGTTTGTGTGCTTTTTTTGTTCTCAGGGTATTGTTTTACTTTGATGCTTAAATTGGATTATAAAAGATAAAGGCAGTTATTTAGACTTAAACTGATTAAAGAGGAAGGATTGTGAAATTCACCTGAAATATTTACCTTTTCTCCAATGTCAACTTGTCTAGCTTCAGCTCCCTGCTACTGAAGTCTTTATTTCCTTGATTTTCTTTTTCCTCTGTACACATCTTTAAACTTTGAGATCAGTCTTCTCTAAGCAATTCCATATCTCTCTACTTTCAGGTAATGCATTTGAATGCAATTGTCATTCTTGTCATTAAGATTTGAACACCCAATGCTTTTTCCACCACTTTTCTTGAAATTAATGCAGTGTAGAGCTAAACACGGGTTTCTGGACTACTCTAAAAGCAAAATAGCTTCTTCATGTTTCCATAGTAACTACCTATAAATTCAAGATTTAACTGAGTCCTTTTGCTCCTGCCTTGCATTAGGAGCTTATATTCAGGTGACTATGAACTGTCCCAAGATGTTTTCCTGGTCAGAGTCTGGGAGAGTCTTTGTGTAGCCTATGCTTGGAAAAATTATGTTTGCATAGGGAATATCAGTGCTAACGAGGGAATATCAGTGTGTGTGAATGAAATATACAAAACTGTGTGATAGGGCTTTTGCCCCAAACAGGTTACATTGTAGAGCAAGAAAATCACTTAACAGAATAAAAAGTAACTAAGGAATTGCTGAATGATTTTGGAAACAAAAAAGTCAGCTTGAAAAGGGGCTATAAAGAAAGGCTGGATTTTTTTTTTTAGCACTGGAGAGAGACCTTGCAGTGGTCCCTAGAAGTGGCCCCACCACCATTTCAACCTGTCTAGGCCAGGCAGGGATTCCTCCCTGCCAGACACCACGAGCATCATTCCAGCCAGTTGACCAACAATGCAGGTGATAAAATGAGGGTCCCACACCCAGGGAGTGTCCATATGAACTACTGGGGTGTTTTAGTGCATAGTAGGGAATAGCTGGCATTAGTGCATAGTAGGGAGCATCTCCACAAAGAAAAAGAAAGAGCATCCACATGTCCAAGAAGAAGTGCTGGTTTTAATTTTTAAAAAGGTCTGGTTGTTTGACCCTTTTATTTTTAATTTTCCTTGCAGTATGTCAGCTGTCAAACATTTGAAGATAAAAGTTTGTTTACATTCCAGAGAAACAAACCAAACAAAATCTACTGTAGGAAATATGACAATTTAAAATTGTTTTTCTTCTACAACATTCTGAAATAGACTACCACTTGACAAGAAATCCGTGATGTATTAGCTCATCTAAAGTTAATAAGTGTCACTGGAACTGCATACCTAATCGCACTAAATGAGCTTCTCCTCTCCACTATGTGAACTCTGTTTCCTCTGCCTTTAATGATTTCTTTTGTTCTTCCTTGGGTGCCTGGACAGCATTGTCCCAGTGACTTCTCACCCTTTTCTCACAAAACAGCTGTAAATGCAGATGTTCTGCAAAGCCTGCCATGTGAGCCAGTCTTGGGGAAGATTCTTAACTCCTGTAAATTGCCTGAGTACCACTTCAGTGTATAAGACTTGGCTGATTCACACCATCTGGCCCTTTGAGCCACTCTGTGTTTATTTGCATAATTGAACTTATTGTTTCAGGCTCATGCAGTTTAACTGTAAGATTTCCTGGCCAGAGGCTGTCATAAAAGCATACTGTACAGTCCCAAGTAAATTTTAAGAGCTATATAAATAGTGATAAAATAGATCCATTTTCTTTTACCACTTTCCAAGCCTACCCCCAAAGAGCAGATCTTTCTCTACATGAGTTAGGTAAGACTCCTAAAATCTGAGTTGGACAAGCTCCTGTCAAAACTAATAGCACAGGCTTTCTCAGAGTTGACACCTAACTTAGACTCTGCAGACAAGAGTTAATACTGTAGGACCAACATTGAGATTATTTTGTTATTTTGCTATACTACATACTTTGCTGTTATTTTTTCTATTCAGCTTGGTTAGATCACTATTGTGCTGGATTATGTCACCCTTCACCTTATGTCTTTACTTTTTCTAAAGGGTTTCAGAAAGATTCCACTACCCAGCATAAAATTAAAGAATGTAGCCCATTACCATTAGGTGATAGAGTGAAGAACCCCTGTCCAAGATCTAGATAAGAAGAGCATCCTATTCCTTAAGCAATTTTATACCAGACCAGCAAAAGGAAAAATACCAAGAGTTGAATTCTAAGTTCTTACTTGGTTTATAGTTTCTTAGCTTTCTTAAAAAGGGATGCAGCAGCACTATTAGTCTATGCAAAGAGAAAAAATATAAAATGTGGGAGATCTCTTTTCTTTTTGCTGCAGAAAATGTCTGTGTTGTTTATCTCTTATTTGTTTTAGGAGAAATGGAAGTACTAAATAAATATGCCATTAATAAAAATTAATTTAATTTTAATTTTTAATGGTTTTTGGGGTTTTTTTTTGTTTTTTTAAATTTTGCTTCTATTGTTTTTTGTTTTTTTTTTTTTTTTTTTTTTTTTGCATGGCTTGCTTGTGAGGCATTCTGAATTCTGAATTCTTGCATTCTTTTCTCTATGATGTCTGGGACAACAGAGGTTGTAATAATAAAAGTCATTTCACATCGCACATTGTGACTAGGTCTGATCAGATGGAGTCAGGAGAACCAGCAAATATTTCCCCAATCTATATTTCTAGAAGTTTTTAAAGTACCTTTCATACCTAAGGCATGGTAGAAATATAGAACATCTAGGCATGAATGTGGTGTGCTATTAAGAGAAATAAGATTTATACAAATTAAGAATGCTGCTGCTTGACACCTAAATTTTGCAGAAATTGGTTCTATTCTGTTAATATTTTCTAAGATATTGTAGTAATACTTATAATACTGCAGTATTCAATGTCTATAATGTGATGATATTTAAAAATAAAGTTGTGATTTTCCAGTAATATGTATTCATATGTACATATCTATTTCAAGTATTTATTTTCAGGAATGGCAAGATAAAAAAAAATAAAAGCAATAAAAATTATTTTAAAATGCTTTTAAAATAAAACAGATAAACAGTCTCAAAATTAAGTTGTCCTGATTTTTTTTTAATTATGACAATAATTTCTTAATTTTTTACAAGCCTTACAAATCATTAGAGATTAAAATGGTGGTTTGGGGCAGAGGGTATGTTTGGATTTTTAGTTTCATTCATTTTGGTGTGTTTTGGTTTGGTTGGGGTGTTTTGTATTTTTGGTGGTACATTTTTTGGGCACTTTTGTTAAGGTAGCAAATTATTTTAATCCAACACATTTATCAAATATAGGAGATGTTAACTAAATATTTGGCTTGATTTGGTTGCATTTATTTGTTACAGTTGTTTTAACCAGCATTTAATAACTGCCTGTATAACTCCTGGATACAGTCTGAAGGCCAAGTTGATGCTTTTGCTGTGGAAAGAAGACATTAAAATGCAGGTCCTGTAGAGCTCAGAAACAGCAGTGCAGAGCAACACAATTTGGTGCTCAAAATCCAGCAGCTGTCTTTCTTGTAGCTAGTGGAGAGGAGACAGGGAATTCCCAAAGTCTCTTGCCATTCCGAGGTCAGGCTGCTGTAAAGTATACTGGGTATAGTGCCTAACTGGCACTATATCAAGTATGGATATAGTGGAGAAAAAGGATTTGTCCTCTTCAGCATTTTTGCTAGAATCTGGAGCACACTAAAACAAATATCCTGGCTGTTCTCATTTGCTGGGCTTTGGTTCTTACTGCATGGATGACTCAGAGCAGATAAACTGAATTTCATTTGGGCAAGACAAGCCAGAAGGTGCATTCCCAAATTACATCTAAAGCACAGCAGCTGCTGAGAACACTCAGTGCATGGGACCAGGCTGGATACAGTTCAAAGCAAAGCATCCTGAAAGAAATACAGCATGGACATAAGGTCCCCAACAAAATGTGGTGATTTCTGTAGATATGTTCCTAATTCTTCTAAATGAAGATGGAAACAATGAGAGATCATCTGGACCTCCCCTGTAGTTTCATAGAAAGACTTTTATCCTCTGATTTACTTTGTTGTTCAGCAATATGCAATACAGCTGAAGAAATATGGTCAGGCATTTATATATATTCTTTCTAGATTTCTTTTTTTTTTTTTTTCTCTTTTTTTTTTTCTTTTCTCTGACACTAGGAAAACCCTGGCTGCAAGGCAAAATGTCCAGATTATATTCATAAATCTGTAAAACTTTTTGGGTGAGTAGTTGTCTTATTTGACAGCAGCAAAGCTTTTAATCTATAAACAGATTATAATATTTAGTTTATAAGGATTCTGGGAATATGAATAAATAAATGTTGAAACTACTTTGATGAGAGGTATAGTAAGCCCACACAAAATTAAAATTTAAATTTTGTATTTATCTTTCCTTGTGTATTTAGGCATATTTGAAAAGGTAAATTTCTATTCGCAAAACTGTTAGAAGAAATCAGATACTTTCAGGTGACAAGAATCACAAAGAGAAGAACCACTTCTGTCAGATTATTACATAGGAAGAATACCTAGAAGAATAAGAGATGCAATGGAACTTGTGAATATAGAACTAAATTCGAAAAAATAAAACTATGAATACTGCTTGGTATTTTGTAGCAGCCGGAGGCCCTGCAAGGCCTCCATGGTGGTCACTAGCCTAAGATAAGAAATGCAGAGTCATGATGAGTGGAGCAAAGCAGCCCCTCTTCTGTCCTCGGGCCCTTGTTATCTCTCTTTAAGGCTATAGGTCGTATTCTCCTCAACCCTGGCCATTGGACAATTTCCAACACCCCAGTATCCTACATAAACTCCCATCTCTGCCCAGTTAGGCAGAAGAGCTGTCACTGGAAACCTTCGCAGGAGCTGCCAATAAGAGACACCGCTGAGGAAATCCATACAGACTTCTCCTCTTTCTATCCCTGTGTCTGCTGAGGCACTTGTGAGCACAGAGTGAAATCACTTATGAGCTGAACTCACAGAGCTGAAATCACTCCAGAGTTGCTCGCTAAGCTGCCTGTGGCTGGGAGCCAGCCCGGGGGACGCAGAAAGGCCGAGCTGATTAGCACAGCGCTATCCGGGACACCTACGGCAGCGGCTGCCCCGGGGGGCCGGACGGACCCCGGGGACCCCAGGCTGCCATAATATTTCACATAACAATTGTCTCTACCTTCAAGAACAGATTTGGGGTTCTAAAATTGCAGAGCATGGAAGTGTCTACCTCTGTCTTACCCAAGTACTGAGATAGTGCAGGATTTCAGGCATAGCTTCTACTGTATCTTAGCTATTATGAGTGGGATTATTCCAGCACGAGGGGCCAAACACTTCCCAGATCAGCAACATGTGAGAAACCTCATGGACAAGTGTAAATGCTCCAGTTCTGCTGGTGAGGCAGGAAGCAGGACTGTTGAAGAAGCAGATTAGCAGGGTTTGCACAATGCTGTGTCAAAGGTTACAGCGCTCAGAGCTTGGCTGAGGGCAGATATGTCTACAAACAATTACTGTGTGGGGTGTTGGTCCTGCTGTGGGCCATGTGCTTGAAAGTGAGGCACAGAGGAGTCTAAAAAATACATGTAAAAATTCTCATGAGATCTAGTTTGTGGACGCTTAAATACATGTATCATCATGAAAACAAAAAATGAAGAATTAACTGAATACCAGTGTTAAAATGGCAGTGATACCTGTTGAAACACAATTGTATTTCATATTTTTTGGGGTGTTGAGTATCTGCTCTTTTGAAAAGAATATGTATCATTCGTGTGATAACATTTCAGAAGTTTCTGCAGGTTCCAACATGAAGAACTTCTTAGGAAATTTCAGGGTGTTTTTTTATCAGTTTCTGGATGAGTTGAACTGGTTTTCTTACTGTGATACCTTTGAGCACGACGTTTATAAATTAGTTTATTGTCAACCTCTTTTTTCTCCTTTGGTGAGGCTGGGCTTCTTTTGTAAGCAGTGAGTATTGTAACGTGCTGGAGGCTATTTTATGATATAATGTTTATGTAAATCAGCATACACATGAAAAGACTCAAGACCAGCTTCAGATGTGGGGAAACTTGGATATACAATGCAGAATCTTTTGGAAATTGGAAGCTACAATTTTAAATTCCTGTCATTAAGAAGTCCTCTGTAATGCTGGACAGAATCAAAAACCTTCTCTATTTTGGGGGTAAGAGGTTTTGTAACCTCTCATTTTGTAACTCTGAAAACAGAGTATTATCAATATTTAAGGTGGAAAAAAGGCAGTGGTACACTGCTGTCCTCGCCCCGCACGTACACACTCTTCAAAAAGTGGCAAAAGGAGAGCTATCACTGATATCTAAGATTGCCTCAACATGCAACTAGGCTGGACATGCAGCATCCTCAAAATTGTTTCCCGAAAAAGTTTCCTGCTTTTTTTTTACTAAAGTTCATGTAAATCTAACCAGCATTTTTTACCCTAATGGATCTTGAAAATTCCACTGAAAGGTTATTCAAATCAGCATATAATGAATTATAGTATAACTGAATCACAGATTTTAACTGATGTAAATAACAAACTTCAGTCTGTACTGATAGATAATTTTTAACTTGTGTCACAAAACTATCTCCTGATTGCAAGTTCTTCTTTACAATAGGTGTAGTGTCCTGACTTGCTGGTATCTGGCAAACTGTGGAAATCTACTGCTTTTGCTGAAATTGACATGCAATTACAACATCGTCATAAGCTGAACACATAGACTGCTGGAAGACTGTAGTATTTTATTCTGAAAACTTACTATTTTTTAAGTAGCAGTCTTTGCAGAATTACAGCTAAAATATACCTTTGATTTAAAAAGTTGGAAAATTTACTTTCCTCATCACATAAATTAATAAAGTTTTGCTGTTTTCTGTTGTGACTTGTTAGACAACTTTATTGCCTTGGAAAAAGAGATATATTCTTGCAATAAAATACATCCATCTTTGAGTGCTAAAAATCAGTAAATATGGAAACTACAGGACACCATTCTGGCCTGTGTATAGATTTTTGCTTCCTTGTTTTCTTTGAACAGCAAAGAGGTAAAAGAAACTGAATTACATTAAAAGTATTTCAGTGCCAGGAATTTTTGATGATGTTGGACTAATAGCAAAGGCACTTTGTGTTCATTTAAACCTTAAAGGACTTCTAGATTCATGAAACTTTATAAAAAGTCTGTTAAAATGGAGGAAGAACTGCAGTCACTTTTCAGTCAGCCTTACCGATGAATAATTTCTAAATTACCCTAACTAGGATGGACTGAAATATCCCCTTCATTGTCTTCCATGGTAAGAATGTGTTGATTATAGTTTCATGAAAATAAAGATAACCTAAATGTATAGTAAGACCCAAAGGATTTGTTTTTAAATTGTTGAATATTGAAGATTTGTTGAAGATGAAAATTATGTGAAAAAGAAAATAAGTTGGGTCTTGCACTTTCTTTATATCATAATGTTATTGAAAAGGAATGAAGAGTTCCTATTTTCTCAGAGAAGTCTTGTAATTTATTAGACTCTTTTACCAGATGCATTATCAAAATTAAAAAAATAGACACACCAGGCACACAATATAATTCTTTAATATTTAATCTTGTCATGTAATACTGTTAAACTATTTAAGGCTGAAATTTTATCAGATCTTTAACAGGATTATCTAACTGTCAGTTGAGAGATTAATAAGTGTTCCTTCCCCACCATTTTTATCCCCAGAAAAAAATGTTGGAAGTGTTAATGATTCACTAGGTGTCACTCTTATCTCTATGAAACTGCTGAAAGAATACAATTCCAGCATGGCAGAAGACAACATTTCCTTCTGGAAACGCTATCTCAGCTGGAATATAAAGCCATAGCCCTGGTAACTTGTAGTCATTAAGAAGTCTTCACCCTTTTTTCAGATGAGCAGGACCATTGCTAATCACAGCAAATTGCAACTTGTCATAATTGTATTCTTGCTTATTTAAATATTTTTTTAAATTTAAAATCAAATATGATTCACATTTCTTTCTAAAAACAGTACTGGTATATACACTCACCTGCATTATTCTTTACCTAAAGGCACCATTTTATTGGTTAAAAGCTGATATCAAGAGAGACTGTACCTCATTTAATCAAGCATTAAAATATGTAAGCCTTTGAAAATGAGAGATGATAAGTAATAAATAGTGTATAGTACAACACAAGTACAAGATACATGTCCCAGAATGTGGCTGTCGTTGGAATTGGGAAATTATGCTGTGGTACTTTTTACCTCTCCAAATTCCCATGGTGGGAGGTGGTCTTTACATAGCTAGTAGGTCCATTCCAAGGGACCTTGTTCACCACCGAGGTGACCCAGCTCAACCTTCCACCTTTCAAAACAAAAGTTTATTTGGTCTCACTATGTTCTGCCAGAGCTCTTCCTCTTTTCATGGATCCACTGAGAATATTTCCCTACCTTAGTTTTCAGAAACATTTTAAGGCAGGTAAAGAAATGTGTGCTGCTCCAGTCTCTAATACCCCTTTAAACGTTAAGCAAGAGTGAGAAAGACCCATCCAGAAATGTATTCTTCTGTTGGTTAAAAAATACTGGGCTTGGGCTCCAGTGTCCACATGTGGGGTTAAAGTTTCACAGCTGTCAATGTCATTAAGGACTGAGCAACTCTGCTCCTATTCTGTGAATTCAGCCTCTTGTTTATTTGGCCAATATTAGAGGGACTTCAAAATGAAATATTTTTCACTGTAATTTTCAAGAAAATAAAAGTCCAAAGAAAACATTATTTATGGTCCATTTATCTCACTGTCTACATTTTTTAAAGCAAGATAAAGACAGGTTAGACTTGACACTGAGGTTGTTTAGTCTATTGTTCATGAGGCTTCAGACAAATTATCCAGATTTATATTTGTCCCTTTTTGAATTGTGACATGCACTGGAAGAGTTTTGGACTGAGAAAAGAGATTTATATTAGGTTTTTTTGGTTTTAACTTATTATTTTTTGTAATCATGTATCATGTTCCATTAATGTGATAAAAAACAGATTTGTGGAAATAGTCTACATAATAATCAAGGTAAGACAGTATTGCAGAAAAACAGATTTTATTTGTAGAAATTTCCAAATAAAATGTCTGCATTATTGATTCTTTTGAAATAGTATCCACAGAACCATACAAAGATTTATGTTTCTGCTTCCTGCTCAGTGCAAATGCTTAGGAAGACAAAAATAGTCACCTCAAATGCTTTAAATCCAAAACAGCTTAATAGAGGATAGGTAAAGATTCAGAATGATGAAGGCTACATGTCAATTTAATTCTGGTTTCCCTTATTTATTCTTTTAGTACTGGCCTACATGTCAACAAATAAAAATGTAAAGACTGAGTTATTTTGCTGCTCAAATAAATATGAACATTACCATGGGGATATTCTGTTCATCCTTTCTTTTTCACATTATTTAATGTTACTCCACTGTTCTCTTATAAGAAAAAATACTTCCAGATGTCCAAAATTTTCTCTAGAAACAAGTATCTCATCAGTAAGCCAGGAAAAATATTGCAGGTATTTTTATGTATCCACTTGTTAGAATGGATGTAGAAAAAAGCTTTTATATTTTAGTTTTGTAACAACAGTTTAAAAAGATAGGAAGAGAGGTTAAATCTCAGTAGATGTGCAAGAAGGATGAGGTAGGAAAGCTTTGTTGCTATGGTACTCTGAAAATTCAAAACCTTGGATTTGGGAATAAACAAAGAGGTCAGTGATGTATACACTAAGGAATGAGGTCTTGCTAGAGGATCTTCATTTAAAAATGAGGTGATATGGGGCAGCTAATGATCCTGTATCAGTCTGAGGTGAATCACATCAGTTTTCTCTCCTCTAGAGAGCCACTTCCATAATAAAGTTGAGAGTGCCATTATGAAACTATTAATATAGCTCTTTATTTAAAAAGATCACCACAATATCTCTGTGAAGTCTTCATTGCAGATTGGCTAGGTATTCGTTTCTGCAACATGGAATGTGAAGAAATCCAAATTTGTTCAAATAAGCTTCTGACTTTTTGAAAGTCTATTGCAAACCTACTATAAAAGAACTTCTAAAATAGCTCTGTTAGTTTGATATTTTTCTGTAAGATTCTGGAATCGGGAAAAATGGCAACAATGACATACCCAGTTGCTTCCTTCTTCATACTGAACATTTACAACTTTACAAGGGAATTCTGCATAATTACTTCAGCTCCTTTATTTGCTTATAGATAATGCTTTCAGTTTAGTAGTATTTAAACTATTTATAAATAAACTTGTACATCTCTTACACTTCTTATTTATTGTGCTTATTTACAGCCGAGAATCTCTTGGGTGCTCTACAGCATCGTTTTCCTGCAACACTTGAAAAACTGTGCAATGTCTTAGCTCAATATTCATATGTGCTAAATACTTTGGTTCTCTTAGGGAAAAACTGCTGTGACTTGAACTTCCCTTTCATTGTCTGTTTGTGACAGAAATCTTGGTGACAGAAAAAAACACCCCAGTGTAACACAACCAGAGCATTCATTTAAAATGTTATCTGAATACTGCCAGAAATATTTTCACTATTTCCCTGTCTTGACTGAAGATTCAATAATGTTTATTCTTATGAAAAAATATGCAGATTTCTGTGTGCATCTTGACTAATTGAACGGTTTTGTTGTGAAGTTTCTGTTCTGACAAAACCCTTGTGCTGTGACTCACCAGTGTCTCAACCAACTCATGCATTGTGCTCTGATATACTGAGCTCTGATATACTGGTGCTTTTTTCTGTCACAGAGAAAACAGCACACTATGTAACTTTTCATGGCAGTTAACATTTAATACTTGAACATGTATCTTTCTTGCTTTACAGTGAAGCACAGTTTGAATTTAATAGGAGAAAGGCTGTTGTGTTTTTGTTCTCAGAATCACTAGCTCTACCAAGAATTGCTTGACACCATTTTAAGTCATAGAGTGTTTTCATTCTTTCTGCCTTGCATAGAATGCACCTCTGTTTTCTCATTAACAATGAGGAAGAAAGTATGCCACTGAGACACAGAGTTGCTGTAAATTTAATATATTATTCATGTATATTTTCATGCAAAAGTTGATTAAAATATAACTACTGATGCAAGTCCTTAACTTCCACTTTGCATGTAAAGTAAGTGTTAAGTTTAAGAGGAATTTCCTCCAGCATGTCCTGGAACTCACTAGTTTAAATAGGTTGGTTAACAATAAACTACATTCCTGCCACCTTTGCTTACTGCTGATGTAGCCAACAAGTTTTTTTCTCAAATCTAACTAGTTAAAAGTTTCTGCTTTATCTTATTTTATGCTAAAAAAACCTTACTGTTTTGTAATTTGCACAAAACCAACATGCAGTTGCTGTAACTGCAATAAGACAAATTCATAGCGATCTGAAAAGTATTATTATGTGGGTAAGGAGGTAGAGTTATCTTCTCAAGAAACAATATAATATTAGGAATGGTTTTTCTCATTAGAATAATATTTTGCAAATAAATTTCACAGGGTATTGAAAGCCCTATTATTGCACAAATGAGTGATTTCAAATTTTCTGTTTTGTTCCTGCTTTGTTGTCTTCTCAGATTAATTAGCTCTCTTCCTGAGAGTCTGGACTGGATGTGACTTGGAAAACTTGGCCTAGGATTACAGAAGAGTAGACCAGATTTATGAGATTGAACTTGGAGTAGAAGGCTGAATTTTCTGTGTGAAAATTTGTCTGCATCAGATTTACAAAGAAAAAAGGTAAGATTTGCTTCAGTCTAGACTGTGATGGATGGTATAACCATTTTATTTGGTAGCTAATAGGCTATATCCTGAATAGAGCATACAACTATTTAAAGTACAGAGACTGACAGCAGAGCAGCAGTCAGTCTATTTGCCTTGTCTGAATGAGGAAGAAAACATGAAACAAGCCTGACAGGAAGAGAAAGACAAAAAGAGCAGAGACTTAAATCTTGAGATGAAAGAAGGAAATATTGTAAAGGAGCCAAAATGAACTGTGTACAATTTGATTCGGATGAAAATTGCTGGAAAGTCAATGGCTTGGAAAGCAAGGCTGGAGGAAAGCGGGACTGGTGAAAATGGTATTAGTTTCAGTTCTTTGGAGCACTCACTTCAAAAACAAAATTGGAAGTTTTAGCTCTAAATTTGGCTGACTTGAAGTCCCATCATGAAAACTCCTGACAAAACCTATACAGCACTTGAATGATTCAGCACAAGGTTTATTCTGGTTATTGGCCCAGAAAGCATAGAGAAATGTGAGAATAATGGATTCAAGGCTCCATTACGTTGGAGTAATAATTTATAAAGTGTTATAAAATATTAAATTTGGCAGAAAACAGGGCACAATCAAAAGGTTTATTTACTCTGTTATACATTATATCATATTTCAAGTAAGAAAGACTGAAATCTACTCATTCCTTTTTCATTTCATAATGCTCTAAGATTTTGCATGTGCATTGAGAGAGAGAATGCTTATGCCCTGAAGCGAGAATTTTTGTGCATGAGACAGGTCTTTACTACGTTACTGCATAGAAAATGGATATTTTGAACAAGACTGGTACAGACAGACAGACATGTAGCAGATTTAGCAGAGAATTGTAACCTGGAGGGGCTTCAGCCTCACACAGGGGGACAGCACCACAGAGCAGCAGAACAGCAGCATCTTCTCACCATAGCCCTGTTGATTCCCCTGTAAACACAAGTGCATATTAATTCTTATTTAAAAGAGAAAATTGCAGTGTGATACCCCACTTTTAAAGGTTTGCAAGGCCCTAAAATGGGTGTCAATACACAGACAAGCATCCATGGAATAAACTAGAACAGGAGAAACAAAACAGAAGAAAGAAAACGTTACCCTTATTTTAAGCTTTAAAAATTAAAAATACAAAGCACAACAAAAGCCAACAAACCAACAACAAAAATCCCCAAACCTTAAACTAGGTTTATTGTATCTTTTCTTCCTAACTAATTTATTAGGCATAAATAATTGTTGAGTCATTTGTCTTCAGATACGTTTCAATACAATTTTGTTTATTCAGTATTTATCGCTTTAACATCTAAAATTCTAATTTTTATTTTTCCAAATAAATGAATTGTAATAATTGCAGTGGTGAATTATTCTTAGTTCTCAAGGATGTTCTGCTTTTAAACAACTCGTAGCTTGTGAATGGGTCACTGAAGGCTGAACAAAGGAGGTAGGATTCTTATTCAATACTTTGATTTCATATTCCAAAAGAGTGCTATCGTTGAGGTGTATTACCTTTTATCTGTTTAGCTATCTTATCATGTACTGCCATCACATCAGGATTTGTTACAATTTTTAGTTGTTTTTAGCAAAATTTATTATTCCTGCCATGAATGAAAACTTACTGTTTTTATTCAAAGTTTGAAAAAAAATACTGAAATAGTAATTTTTTAGAAGCCATTGAAAAATCATGATGGCATTTGCATTGCTATTCTTAACAAAAAATAATTTGATTTCCATACTGTTGTATTTGAGTTTGTTGAGAAGATACAAAAAATATTTTGCTTAGTACAACCTAACACTAAATTTCCGTTTTTATACTCTGATTTATTGCTTGAGAGCAACTTTATATATTTGGGAAACATTATAATGCTGAGCTGACCCAAAATGATGTATAAATATCTATTTGCTTTTGCAATTTTATGGCATTGTCTACTTCAGTGTCTGTTTAAGCAAATGAAATGTTCTCCCTGCCTTTAATAGTAAATGTTCAGGTAATTTTCAGCGCTGAGTGTTCCAAGAAACTTGTGCTTTTGGATATTTTTTAACTGATGATGGAAAAACAACCCCCACAACAAAATACTTTGGAAAAAATATGATTCTGTCTAGTACATCTTTTAGCAAAGCAAAGTAATTTAAAGCTAAATATAAACCTGTTGTGAAGTCAGGTGTATTTATTAATATAATGACTATCTATAATGATTTGAAGTGCGACTGCTTCTTAATACCTTTTCTGAGAGCATGCCTTAGAGAAGAGTCTCTTCTTGAAAAGATGTGAAATAGTAAATTCAGCAATTGAATTGTTTTTGATATATTTTTGGAAGTCTGACGTTACCTATTGCTGCATTTCTATAGAATTGCTATGTTTATCCTAAGAATTTCAGAAAAAAAACACTTCTTTCTTTCTCTCTTTCTTTCTTTCTTTCTTTCTTTCTTTTTCTTTCTTTCTTTCTTTCTTTCTTTCTTTCTTTCTTTCTTTCTTTCTTTCTTTCTTTCTTTCTTTCTTTCTTTCTTTCTTTCTTTCTTTCTTTCTTTCTTTCTTTCTTTCTTTCTTTCTTTCTTTCTTTCTTATCTTAAATTTAGTTTTTAGAATCTGTTGCCATTGCACAGGATGCTTGGCTTAAGTAGTCACAGAGCACTCCAGTATAAAGTCAGGCATAAGTATTCAAACTGTGCAGCCAAGAACTCTCCTATACAGCATGAAATGACAAGGGCAAGTATTAAACTTCTAGAAAGCAGAAAAAGTAATAATCTAATGTAATCTTAGAAGTACAGGAATTTCTGATTCCCCATGAGGATATGTAGTATGTTTTGCTTCTTTTTATAGTTGATGTGTTTTATTTTTGTTTCATTTTTCCTTTCCCTTCTGGTTCTGATTTCTCTCACTATGTTTGGTATGCACATCTGTGCCCCTAGGCTTGGACACCAGTCAGTGATCAGCGGGTGACAGCCTGTCCCAAACAGTGGTATGCTTTACAGCCATGAGCTGTTATTACTTACTTTTCCCATTTTGGGCCTCACTTGAGCAATTCTGAGTGTGAGGTCCTGAGATCTACTTAATAGTGGAATTTATGGGGCTGAATTAGGATGACTTTGTAATTAAAAAAAAATTAATAAAAAAAGCCAAAACAAAAATAAAACCAAAAGAAGAGCACAAAACCCCACCACAATGAGCCCATGAGAAGCAACCCCAAAAAATAATATTTTTAAATCTCTGCCAAACAAAATATTTCAAAGCTCTCATTAATCGAAGGAAGAAACAATTGGTGCTTTTCTTCCCTTTTCTCTCCCTTTTTTTTTTTTTTTTTTTTGGACGAGCAGTTCATAGATGCCTGTGGGCATTTATTCCTATTTTCTCCCTTAAACAACTGTGATGTCCAATATTCTCCTGAGCCTTGATGTATTAGAATTAGGACTGGCAGGGGATGGTTTTATCACATAATTTCATGCATCTTATTTTACTGTTTGTTCTGTCTCTCTGAGCTGGCTGCAAAACTGGTGTGGGGAAAAAAGCTCTTTGAGAGAATGCTTCAGTGCAGAAACCCAGCAGAATGCCCTGACTTTCTCTTTGGAGAAGTTTGTGCATCCATTGGCTAATTTCTGGAGCACAAGAAAACTAGATTACTTCTCATAATGCCTTATCTTAAATATATGTCATGAATAATATAGTCTATATACAGAATAGATATTAAAATATATATTATTATATATTTTAATTATTCTATAATAAAATCATCCCCCAGATCATGTGATCCCTCATTGGAAGACTTAGAACAAATGCCTCAGAGCCTCATTCTCACCTGGGATAAGTAAGCCGAACTTGGTAACAGTTGAAGACCTAAAATCCAGTACTGCTATAAAGACTGGACTAACTGTCCACAAGCTAACCTGTTCATTCAACAAATAGCAGTGGATGTTTTCCACATGGCTGCTTTTTCCAATAAATATTTCAGGGTTCTGAAGTGATTGACAAGCTTTAGACCATTCTATACTTACATTTGATATATACCATGTAGTGTTAGTAACATCTGTCTTCTCTTTGGAAGGCTACTAAGAGATCTAGTACTTGATGCTACTTTACAACAGGTAAAAAGAGCTACATACAGTAGGAGATAACAAAAGATTACAAAATATTTGCATTTTGAAAACCCTTCTACCAGATGGCATTAAAAGATTTGACATGAAAATAATGTAAATTTTGAATAAAAACATCTTCATATCTGTTCAACTGACTTTAAGGTTTGGCAATGAATTTCTGTATAAAGAACACAGAAATATTTCAAAAAATGTTTTAGAAAATATTAAGGTTGATGGTGTTTGAAGCACAGGTAATATAGAGGCCAAAATCTCCCAGTGTTGACAGGTCGAATGTGGCCTTTATTTCATAAGATTAACCCCCACAAATGCGTGAAAAACTTCTGTATGGACAGGGAACAATTCCATTAAACCTCTTTTTTTCTTTTCTTTTGGCTTCTTAGGCTATTTTATAAATTCTGCCATGACGAAAAGCTGGCAAAGACTGTGGAAGCTGGGTTCCACAGATTACTGAATCTTTTCACCTTGCTGGGTTTGTATTTTTTTACTTGCCAGAAAAGTGTAGTGGGAGTCTGCAACAGCAACAAAATTACACAGAATTTCCTGGGGTCGCACAAAACTGGTTTGTTAGCTGAGGAGCGTAAATAAGAAGCCAGGAAAATTACATATGATGACAAAAATAAAAAGGAGTTCTTGGAAAGCGGCCTGTAGCTGTTCAGCATGGAATGTGCACATCTTTGTAATTGTGTTTAATTACTGTATTCTTATGAGTGTTCATTTTAGCCTAGAGAGCAGAACTGAATTTGAAAGGCATTTGGATATGGAAATAAATGCAACTGAAAGCCAGAACACAGGCTGCAAACCTATAGGATTGGGGCCTATTAGTTTAAGAGAAGGCATTTTTTCCTTCACCCAGCAAAACAGTGATGTACATTCTTAATCATGAATGCTTTTTACCACATTTGTACCTTAGTATCTCACTCAGAACAGGGGAAGTTAAAGCTGAAGATCATACATATGTTAAAGTGTTTTTACAGGTCAAAGATGATGAGTGTTCTAGACCAAATCTGGAATACCCCAGCTCTAATATTTGATTTAGCAATGTGCAGTGCCACTGAAGACAGCCCCAAACACAGACTAAATTACTCCTTTGGCTGCTGCCAGAATGTGCCACTCCTTCTATGGAAGAGGTAAGAATGCAAGAAATAAAAAAAAAAAAAGAAAGAAAAGAAGAAAATAAATTAAGAAGTGTGGGGTTTTTGTGGTAGTTGGCAATATTTGATTTTGGGCACTCTAAATATAAGTTCTAAAAAGGAAAGGAGTCTAGATCCCAAATATAACAATTTGACAAGCCCTTTATATGCAACACTTATATGACACCATGATAGATTGATTCTTTGTGAGAATGAGGACCAGCAAAATTGGACAAGATGCTTCCAGATTGTATTTTGAGCTCATAGGAGAAAGTTTGGATCCTCTCTAAGGTCTTTTGGCACATGCATCAGGATGACTGGAAACTGTTTCAATCTCTAGAGAAAATTATGCACAGCCTTTCTCTGCCATTCTTACCAGTGCACACTACCCATTTATTCCTCATTCTGCCAAGTGACAATCATTCCCATTATCCTTCACAGAGGTGCAAATTTTGGAGTGAGACACAAGGAAAATAAGCAAATGGCACATAAATGAATGTGCTTGTACAGAATAGCATCTCTGAGCCATCAAGGTTCTTTAATGTTGGGAAGTCCCCATGGAAATATGGCAGCTGTCCTTCCTATTGGCCTTCTTACACCTGACAGCTGCATGACAAGCACAAGCCAATTCTCAAAAGGCTTTGTCTGTGGCCAGTTGGAGCATTCTCTTCAAAAGTCACTGGGTTGAGTGAGGTTTCCTGTGGCAAGGCCCAAGACAGACAGCAAAAATATTTTGATAAACGCCCTTATGCTTCCTCACCATTGCACCTCACAGGTATTAATCCTCTCCATTTTGTTCTTTTTGAACACAATAAAAAGAAGACATTTCAAACATGCAAGTGAAGGCAAAAACTTTTTATCAAGATGTTTTGGATATCTAACAGCCTCTCTTGATGTGATGTAGACCACAACAGGCTGGGGACACCATAGAGTACATCTCTATCAGAAGAGAAGAGAATGGAGGTGATGTTTCTTAATTCACATGGTATTTTTCTTGTTTTCTTTTAGTCACCTAAGAAGAGGTGAACATGCTTTTTGAAGATGAGTTGTCCTACAGATATGTCCAGCCTGCATGGGATACATATTTTTTCCCTTTACCTGTGCCTAATAGAAAACTGTCTTCAAAAAAAGTTCATTAAGTTGTAAAAGTGCAAGTATTCTATTAGAGTTATGAGCACAACGTTTGTTTGCTTTAAACCTCTTTGTGATTCTCAGTTTAAAGAGACTTTATTAGGTACATGCTACATCATTTCTGTTTCTCATCTGTGAAAGCATTCAGACACGGTTTAAATTAAAGCAGTAAATCTTTTCCTTTGCTCAGTGAATAGTAGCTTCACTGGAATAGAGTTTTTTTGTTTTTTTTTTAATCAATAATAGCTTTGGAGGAGAGGGGGAGGAGAGAATGGAAAAAGAGAAGGAATGTAGAAAGCATGTATGCTGTATGTGGTTTGTGTATGTATTAAGCTGTACGTGAGTTTAAATCAATGTTAACATCCTGAGAGTAAGAAAGGGGTACATTGGTGCTATGCCACAGATAGCATCCTTCAAAACAACTATGAAGAAGCTTTCACACTTATGATAGAATAAAATTAAAGCAAAGACTGGTATTAAAAGCAGGTCTGTTCCTTCAATCAACTTTGCCAGCAAACATGGCATCATCAGAAACAGGTGGTCCTGAGTACTCTGAGTTCCTTCAGCAAAAGCCCTAGTCATGTGCTTTATTTTTATGCATTTCCAGACAAAAAAAATCAATTACTCGAACTGTAAATATGTACTTCAGTGCTTTACTGGGTGAGAGCCAGGCTACTCAGTATCTTTCAGAACTGAGCCCTGGGTTCCTCCATCTTTGAGCTTCTCCTGTGCTATGAATTATCAAGTTACTGAATGAACCACAGGTAGTAATGAGCAATACGTGCTATATGCATGGTGAGCAGTTAAACTGTCAAAGACACAAGACACAGAGTTTGTCACTCAACACCAAAGATTAATATTAAAATTATATGAAAAAAAAAGAGACTGGCACATCAAATTAATCCTAAATATAAAATATTTCGTACTGGGATTGACCAGTTAGTTGTAGGTAGATGATGCTTTGTTATGTGATATATAAAGTTACAGCTGAGAACACTGTAGAAATTAATGGAAGAACTAGGGATTAAACTAAGAGATCAATAGACAGAAGTTTTTGCTTAAAATCCTGGGGACAGAGTCAATATTACATTTTTCTCTCTGACATATTCCCATATCACCTTGATTGTCATATTTTTAAAAACTACACTGCCAGGCGTTTGTATGAGTTTATTTTCCATTTCCCTTAAGACACAGATTGTTGGGAATGACTAATTTGCTTCTGTTCTCTTTTTTTAAGTAATCCCTTGGCCGCTCTTTGTCAATACTTACTTTGGCAAAGCTTTCCTGATGCTTGTTAGGTTCAAACCTCAAAAGCAATATTTCACCAGTTTTTTGAACTCTACAGATATAAAATTATTCAGTAGTACATTTAGCATTTCTTTCAGATATCCAGTGTCTCCAACTGGAAATAATTCACACAAGAATTACATTACTTCCCACTGCTCTCACTGGATTGTTGGTTTTTTTATCTTTCTAACCATAGCACATTCTTTCGTAGTATGAATTTTATGCAAATCGCAAGTACGCTTATTCTATTTTTGGTTGCTCTTCTGTGTGTCACTGAGCATTGAGAAGTAATTTGCTACTTGAAGTTACATCTGAAGTTATATTTAAAAACATGCAGGGCTTAAATGATGGAATTCTCATTATTATTTCAAATCAGCATACTGCTCATACATATGCGTGACTTTAAGCTCCTGTTGATTCTCATTGAAAGACAGCAGAGAAGAGTTTTGTCCTCGAATAACAGATGCTCTCATCCTAGAAGAGTGACCTTATTTATCTGTTTTGTTTATTAATTGCTTTGCAAGTAAAAATAAGGGAAACAGCACAATTAAGAGAGTGTCTCAAACACTAAGTTTGGGACAGTTCATTCTGGGTCTGTTTTTAAACTGCTACTAACTTAATTATGGTTGTCTCTGACTAGTACCATGTCCCATTCAACTACAAATTAAATGTAGTTTTGTTTTAGCAATTAAAATTGTTCAATATAGATACTAAAAAGTCTTTAGTGCTCTTGTCCTCATCAGTGGATTATGTTCACCTACCAAACTTTGTTTAAACTCCTGACTCTCTGACACTGTGCTGGATAACTCAAAACCTAAGACTGCATTAAATGCATTAACATGGGTTACTGCTCTAGTGCTCTAGGGCCAAGCCTGAGCTTATAATTTGTGTTTCATTATTCAGCTGCTGCTCTCAAAACACCAGTCTCATATTTAGCTCTCAACATGCAGCAACATGTGGCTTCTGGAGATTGTTCATCAGAGGGATGAACCTTTCTTTCCTTCTGGTGTTCAAACACCCACAGGCACCACTGGTGCTGGGATAGGTGTACTGCCTTGGAGGAGCAGGTTGGGGAAGGAGAAGGCTCTTTGCATCTCTTTTCCCTACTACTGAAATGTGCCTTTGTACATGTGTGCCTAAGATAAATGACCCATTTCAGGTTTATCACCATTCTGGAAACACATATGTGAATTTCAGAGATCTAAACAATTAAGGAAAAAATTTTCTACTCGGTTGTCATCACTGTGATATCTGTACATGCTGAGACATGCACTGTATGCATGAAATTTCCATTATTTTTCTGATATTTTCCTATGTCACTGATGGTAATAATAAAGTTCTACTTTCTTTTAAATCTATGTGAATCAACTCACACAGAGTTAAAAGAATAATCTCAGAAGATAACCCATAACCAAAACTCTATTTTTCTACTTTGCCAAAAGTTACAGACTTCCTGTTTTGTGGTTTTTTTTCCTAAATATTTATAAAGTGAACTTTGCACAGTGCGTACTATGGTGGCACCAATTTATGGAAAATTCGACAATGTTTGACTCTTGCAAATTTGCAAGGTTGTGGCAAGCTTGTACCAGAAACATGACTCAGACATAGGGGATTTTTCCAACCTCAAAAAGTCAAGCATTTATCCTCACATCAAGCATTTGTCCTTTATATTTATTTATTAGAAAAAGAAGCATTTTAGGCATTTCGCTTAAAACAGAATATATAACAATTTTGTTTTATCAGTTATTTGTATCTAAAGAGAAAATTCAGGCAACATATCAGAAGCAATAGAGAGTAGAAATCTGATTATCCAGTCTCTCATTTTTGCACTCATTTAGGTACTTTCACAAGGTAGTTTCTGTACTGTGTTGCTTAGCATTACAATGCTTAATTTAGAAGCATACTCACTGAGCCTGGAATCTGCAGTCAGTGGTAAATCTCAACTCTCCTCCTAAGCTGGGGAAGCGCATGGGACTTGTCAGAGGATCACAGCAGTCAGTCTGTCAGATTGAGAGCTACCAAACTTGGCCAAGAGGAGATGCTGAACATAAGGGTGAATCTTAAATCCTGCCATTACTGGATGCCTAAATACTTTAGATGGCAATAAGATAAATATGTCATTGGATTTCACAGATCAAACACCTTTTAGCTTGTCAAGACCATTAATTGCTTCTGTCCAGTACAGTTTAGTGTGAAATGCATTTCAAATCCTTGAAAGGTGGATACCCTTCCTACAGACAAGTGCTTGAGTCACCGAGCTACAGAGTTTTGACTCCTTGCTTGCTCAATAGCTCCACAAACTTCTGAACTGTCTTTATCAAGATAAGCAGTGAATTACACACTCAGGTCCCCCCACCCAGTACTTTTTTATGAAGGTAATTAGGATGATAGTACAGAAGTTGGGAGCTGGGATTTAAATCTTTTCAAATTAATTAATGCTTCTGACTTTCTGGGAGAGCACTTGTAGAGCTGCTGAACCCATCTTCAGGGCACCATACCAAAAAATTGCCATCCCATCTTGCTATCCCATCCTGCTCCCCTCCTGCTCCAGATCTCTTTTCTCTGTATCTTCCTCTCTTCCTTAGTCTGTTAGTTCAGTTGTTCATCTGAAAGTTCTCTTTAATGGTCCAATTGAAATATAAGAATCAGATTCTGAGGATTAGCTTTATTCTAAAATGGACAATTTCCCTGGACCATTTCACTGTACGATCATGCAAGGAGTGGCATTGGCACAGCTGAGGATCCTGGGCTGCATCAAATGAGAGCGTGGCCAGCAGGTCCTGGGGGGTGATTCCACCCCTCCACTCCACTTCAGTGGAGACCCACTGAAATTTTGCACCCAGCTCTGGGCACCCAGCACAAGAAAGGCATGAACTTGTTGGAGTGGATCCAAAGGAGGCCCACAAAAATGGTCACAGGGATGAAGGAGCAGTCCTGCGAGGAAAGGCTGAAAGAGTTGGAGCTGTCCAGCCTGAAGGAAAAAAGGCTCAAGGCTTATTGTGGCTTTTCAATACTTAAAATAAACTTAAAAGAAAGATGAGGACAGGCTTTTTAGCAGGGCCTGATAGAAAAAGAAGTGTTAATGTTTAAGCTAAAAGAGTGTAAGTTCAGACTAGATATAAGGAAGAACTTTTTTACAGTGGGGATGATGAAACACTGGCATAGATTGCCGTGGGAAGTGGTTGATGCCCCATCCCTGGAAACATTCAAGATCAGGTTAGACTGGGCTCTGAGCAACCTGATATAGTTGAAGATGTCCCCACTCCTCCTTGCAGGGTCATAATAGACAACCTTTAATGTTCCCTTACAGCCCAAACCATCCTATGATTCTATGATTCTCTGAATAATGAATGAGAGGATGTGATTAATAAATGCTTCTGGGAAGGAGTAAGTAGAAGTGTCTTTAAAACTTCTCTTCAGGTAAAGGATTTGGAATTAGAAGTACATCTGAAAAGGTAATGCAGATTCTTCAACAAAAGTACATACGCAATGATATCTATGATTATCTTGCTATGATTTACATAGTTCTGACAATGTAAAAATTCTACCTACTTCAGCCAAAGTAGGTGTTGGAGAGAGAACATACTGTTGAAAACAAGCCCAAAATTTAGTCTACTGAATCTTCTTTTCTAAATCTTTTCTAAAATAACAAATGTCCAATTAGAAACATAATGTCTGAAACTGAAATATATGTATTCACTCTTTCTTTGATTTTTCTATGGACTAAGATGAGACGTTGCCTTATACTCTTCCTTTATGCTTTATGACTGTAGAAGTCATACAACAATTCTTCAATGCAACTTTGTTCAGCAGGAAATCTAGTGGCAGTTTTACAGATCCTGCTGCTTGCTTACTGTCTGACTTCTCTGTCGTCAGTTCTCTGTGGTCATTTCACATCAGCTTGAAGATTTTCTCCTTTCAGCTTTTTGCCAGATTTTCTTATTACTTCATATCAATTACCTCTAGCCAGGTCATTACAGAACTGAGTTCATTAACTTAGATAATAATTTCTCCTTCCTCTTCAGGGTAGGTTCTAAAGCTCTCCTTTGCAGCTTATATCTTGACATTTTAAAATGCCAGATGTTAATTATAAAGAAAACCATTGCTAAGGCTTTTATGCTCTTATTTCTAGCAAATTTTAAAAAAATCTGTTTCTAGTTTTTATACTAATTTTATACTTTAGCACAGTGTATATGAAGAAAACTTAGTAATTTTAGACTATGAAGCACATAAATAATGGATAAAGAGTGGTTAACTTTTCTAATTTACTCTGGACTCAGAGACCTGTCAGACAAGACTTCATATGTAAATGAGAAGTGAAGTGGAATAAGTACCTGCATATAGCAATCTTTTGACAGAACTGCTCTGAATTTTAAAAGCCTTGTTCTTCTTTTTATGTTTAGTACACAGAGACAAATTAGAGGCTGCCTTTACATCCCCGTCTATTTGATATCAATACAAGTGATAAAAAAAACAAAAAAAGTTTCCTGTGCATATGAAATAATTTTTTATCTAGATGCCACAAAACCTTGAAGCTTACAGTGCTCTCAAACATCAATTATGCATTAAAACAAGGATGTGATTCTTTAAACTGAAAACTGTAAATTGGAGTATAGACTGTGGAGGTACAGATACAACTAAAAATTATCACACACTTTACAACAGGCATAGGGAAATTTTGCACCTGTGAAACAATTCAGATAGAATTTAATAGGAGATCCAAAGGAATAAATTGGCCAAAAAATTATTGTAAGCTAGGGGCCCAGAAAAAGATCATCTGGAAAATATGTGCCATGGGATTTTAGGAGATTCAGATGAATTTGGACTGTATGTGCAACTATATTCTATAATCAATAAGGATTTCATGAAGAATCTTTTTTTCTAATTGCTTAGTGCTTGAGTCCTCTTCTGGATGAAGACCAGTGACCTGTGGTATGTGACCAATGTTCAAAGCAAGCCTGTTCTTCCTTTGCTATGCAGTGCTTTCTCCAGCAGGGCAGAAATGGCCAGGGAGTCTGATCTCCCAGCTCAACCTAGATTGCTCCATCTTACAGCCACACACAGCAAGTGGCACAAACAGTCTGAAAGCAGTGGAAAAGACAACCAAGTAAAACCAGCCCTGACCAGGGTCCCAGTTTGCAAGCTCAGCCAATTTTAAAACATTTCTGCAATGAGTTCAGTCTCCAAACCCATATGTATAAGAGTTTAGAACAGAATATTTGTGTTCCACTTACTTAAATGAAGATGTGTTAAAGTTCAGATCAAAGGTTTATATTCAGGCCTACTTATTGGAGATTTGTAAAACAATGTATATACAGTGGCATTCAGATGATAGTTCTTTAGTCACTTGCTATTTGTCTAAATAATAGGGGCTTATTCTTCTCTTACAATTTCCTTGTGAAAATGATGATTAAGAGAGAAAAAAGTTCATGGTGTAAGAAAAATTAGTGGCATGTAATATAATGTAATTTTATGTAAATTTAGTTTCTAATGTCAAGAACATTATATCAAATCTGGCAAATAGATAGCCTTTCTTTGTCAATTAAATAATCTAGACATTTAAAACAAAGTCTAGAATAGAGTTTTTCTTTAAAATTATTTTTACTCTTCATTCAGAACTTTTCTTTTTGCAAACCTTGCAATTAAATACTGCAGCAATATTCAGAAGAGATTATGCTGCATGTATAAAACTCTTCCTAGCAACATGACTAATCCTTAATTTTGCTACCCATCCTACTGCTTCCTCAGGAGGAAAAAGTCAAAGTATTAATGACGTTGTCCATGTGGGAGCTTAATGTACACTACTGAATGTTTTTATTAAGGCATTTAAAAATTATCTAATTACCAAAATTGGCCCCAAATTGTCATTGCTAGCAGGAAACAGCCCTATGTTTTAGGAAGTGCTACAAAAGTGAAGTCAGCAAATGACTTTTATAATCTGTGTGATGTTACATACATCTCTCCTTGCCTCACTAAGGGGGCAGCAATAGCAAGCACAAGGCACTGGACGTGTAGATTTTTGCTGTGTCCCCATTCCTTTGTGAGTTCATAAACAAACAGATGAGGCTCTGCAGGTAGATAATCAGCCATGGAAACTCCTCTGCACACCTCCCAGCATGATGCCTTTTGCAGAGGGTAAGTTTTCAGGGGCGGCAGAAGAGAATAGGATTAATTTCAAATTCCCAGCTGCTTTCTACTGGTATCAGCTATGGTGGCTATACCTTTTGGGTCAATAAGTACACAGGCTCCAGTATAAAGTTTTTTACCAACATGGGATTCAAAAAAGTCAGGTAACTCTTGTAAATGTTTTTTTCTCACTTCATAAACTAGGCTGTCCACAGGTAAAAAACTCTTCTGAAATATAAGACTTTCTTCTTGCTGAGCAAAATAATTAGAATTTCTTTTCTATGCCTATTAAATAGAACAACTTATATTTTACAACTTTTGTATACCAGAAGCTTAATATTATGCAATCCATTTAATGAAACTTAAAATTATTTAATAGCCATTTTGCTCATTTTTTCATCTACGATACAGAAAAGAAGTTAATGAATTACGGAGGGGTTCCCTTTTCAGGAGAAAATTCCCAGCCTTCCACTGAGAGCCAATTTTGGGATACTGATATTATGATCTAAATACAGTTTAAATTCACTTTTTGCAGCAGCTCATTTTTGATGGAAGGCTAAGGGTCTAAAATATTGGCAGCACTATTTCCCCTGTGCTTAATGGTATAAATTCCCCATATAAAATTGGTTAAATATAGGTCGTAAAAGACTGAGAGATTTTTTAATTTCCCTTGAGACACCACTGCCTGTTCCTCAGGGCTGTTTGTAGTTTTGTCTGTGATTTGGAAGGAGTTCCACTGGGTAAATGGCAGTAACTCTAGTCAAGACATGGCTTGATAAAATATATATTCAGCAGTGTACTCCACAGGAGATGAATAAAGAGCTGAAGAAAATTGGCTGTACATCAAAAATGCATGGTAAATTCATAGCTGAAAATGCTTACCAGCCAGATGGAAAGGTTGCCATGAACATGTTTCCAAGGTAGTCTCCCTACCTGCACATTTTCTAAGGTATCATTTACCACTGTAAGGCTTCTTTGACCATCAGTATGGGATTTAGAGAGTCCAGGCAGCTTAGCATGTAAAATGGCAGTGGTCCTAACAGGCCCATCAGGGGCTGGTGGTACCTGGGAATCACAGACCATACCAACTCCACTGTGTGGAGGATGGAGTGATGAACATGCTTGCTTTGCAAACTGAGCTGGATGTACTCGGGTACCATGTCTAATTTGGTCAGAGATAAGATCAGTTCAACATCAGGAGTGCTAGGGCAGAGATTCAGAAGTGGCAGACCCCATACACATTGGACTCAGTAGTCCAAAGTGGTTGCATATTTGTTCATGCATTGCACTCAAACATCTTATTGCCAGTCAGAAATATGGAAGCTCTGTCTTTTTACACATCAAATGCTAACATTCAACTCTGAGGTGCACAGACTAAGCCCAGGCTTATAGCAAGGAAGACTGAAGGAGCTTTGGATTTCACAGGCAGAAATATCCACCTCACTGGCACTTTAAAAACAAAAAGGGGCTGACAGGATGAAAAAGCTGCAACAGGGAGAAGAAAAAGAATAGAAACAAACATAAGGCCATTTAAAAAAATGGTTCATCTCATTTACATACAGAACAGTCTGAAGATGTAGCTGTGACCCAGGATTGTGCTCCAGGTAACCTGAATTTAATTTAGTCAGGAAAGACAGTTTATGTATAGGGAAAATAGCATAAAAACCAAAACAGCCCAAAACCTATTAATTTTTAATAACTTAATTTTCATTCACACAGTTGGCTTCAGGATGCCAGGGGAGGAAGGGATGTTGTTTCATTCTTTCTTTGAAGAGCCAAGGTTTTTTTGTTTTGTTTTGTTTTTTTTAATCTGATTTAATGTTATCTCTTGTTGAAGACTAGAAAAATTTCTGCTGGTGTGAGAACTTGCTGTATAGCAGGACCTCCACAAATAAGGGGCAATTTTTTTCCCTCTTCTCAACCTTAAAGTATTTCCTACAATTTAAATGTTGATATTTAAATTTTACAATTTTACTTTCCCTGATATCTGCACAGGACCTAAGTCCAAATGCTTCCCTGAAACTTCTGTAGTAAGATCTGCAGTGGTATCATCCCTACTGTATTTTCTTCCATAGTTTTAAAGCAATAGTTTTAATCTTCCTTACCTAACATTACAGAAAAAGTAAACAGAGTACAAGAAAATAAAATATTGTTTTTTCTTACAGTGACATCTGGTTTAAAGCCACCTTTAAATATCATATCTGATGCCTGTTCTGTTTCTTTACCTGAAAGGCAATAATTTGCCTTACTGTGCATCCAGTAATGGCACTCACTGTTAGCTAGGAAGCACAGATTAGTAATGGGGAATATTCAGATAATTGCTCTGTAAGACATCTATGATGAGAGAGACACAATGGTCTAGGCATTGCATCTTCATTCAGGTTGAACTGTCATTTTTATGCTTTATCTTCACAATTCAGTTTCAAAGATTTAGGCTTCCAGATGATTACATGTCATAAGTGACTAAAATAAACTACTGAATGATACTGAAGTGTCTTCTGAGCACAAAAGAAAGGAATAAAATTATTATGTATTTATTTATTTACATAATAAATGAAAATGTGAAGAGTTTCCTGAGGGCCTCAAGTTGTCTGAAATTAGATACCTGGGAAAAGTTACAGGGAATAATTTTAAATGCTTCTGAATGCTAAGATGCTAAAAATAAGTGTATTTATTTAATACTTTTCTGGTTTGTCTCATTAAATTCTCTGCTAATTTTAAACAAATCCTAACGACCATCTGCAACATGTATTTATTTTAAATAACCTTGAATAAAATGTTTCCTTTTTGACCCTACTTTCAAAATGCTCCAGATTGTTGAGATGAATTTTTAATATTGGTCATCCTAAAATAAGACTTTGAGGCAAATCTCTCTAATCATGGGCCTAGAGTCAGATCATGGAGGCTTTTCTTATAACTTTGTACAATAATTTGTTTATCAGTCTAGTCATAAACTGGCAATTGCCATAATTGTCAGTGACTGTTTGTAAATATCTGATCAGATTTCACGGGAAAAAGATTGCTTTGAAATCCTTTTCTCAGGTGATGTACTAAATCCAGTTAGATTAAGCTTCCATACTGCAGTAAAAGCATAAATCAAAACAAAGAAAATGCTGTTTGTGCTCTAATTTGTCTATTAGTTAATGATGGGACAGTGAAATAACATAGGCTTGTATCAAAATTGTTAAGACATGTCATTATCTTACTAAGAAAGACAGATTATTTAAATTGTCATAGAAGAGTTTACTTCTGCACCCTTTCCCTGAAGTGAAAAAATGTTAACAAAAACATTGCTAACTTCCTTCTAATTTTGCTATGTTGTCTTAAACTCTTTGGAATGAGAGATTCTAAATTGGTATAGATTTAGGCAAATACTGAAATTAAATATTACATTTTATATAATGTTTAACACATAAATATGAAACACATAAAGATATATTTCATTTAAAAAGGAAGCTTATCAAGTGTAAGTTTTGAAGATTTTCTGAATCCTACTGAAACAATAATGGAGCAAGTGATTTGTTCTCAGACACCTGGATCCACGAAGTGCTACAGGACTTTCTGGTCAGGTCAGGTTATGGTGAAGAACATCACAAGAAAGCCTCTCTTAGCAGGTTACATTATCAGTCTTCACATATTAAATAGTCTCAGTTAACTGATGACTCCTTCCTCAAATCAGAATTCAGGAATCTGTTCCTTATTCAGACTTCAAAATTTGTTTCAGTGTCTCTCACAGGGCTCTGAAATCTGATGAGAAACAAGAAGTGCATTCAGTGAAGCCCTGTAAGTATGTTTCCATAGTGGGCTGTGGAGCCTAGATGATAAATTCTAGAAGCTGGTCATGGCTATCCCTGGCTTCTTAGCATAAGCTGCTATAAAACATATTTTGAAGCCTTTCTAAGCAGAAAAGAATCACTGAACTTTAGTGGGAAAACCAGGAGAAGTCATATCTAGTACTATTTAAGCTGTATGTAGCTACAATTGAAATTTAGTAGAAGTTCTTTTTCCCTTAGGGATATCACTTCCTCATTCAGGTTATAAAGAGACCTGAGGGGATATCCCATTTCAGCAAACAGAATATCAAACAGAAAGCTATAACTCTTAGCTTTTGTTTCCACCATGCTACTTAGTACATTCTTAAGATGGAGCAAAAAGAGAACCTTGCCATTTGCTTTGTGGAAAGAATAAGGTTTTCTCAAGGTGAACTTTATGCTCAATGTAAAGTTCATTCAACAATTACATCGATTGGTGTTCATCCAGAAAGTATTGATGGAATTACTGAGTCAGTCATCCTTTCAGTAATGTGACAAATAACTGGACTAAAATATGTTAGTCACTTACTTAAATGTTCTTTTCTGGCTCGTAGCATTACATCAGAAAATACAAACTCTCTTATCAGTTCCTGATTTTGGCTGGAATGGACCAGGAAGATCATGACTGAAAGAGGGAAGGTTTCCATTTGTGTTTCTGGTATTATCTGTTAGCTAGAGTAGGAACACTACATTCAAAAGGTTTTTCATTTCTAGCTTTATTAAATGACTTAGGTTAAAATTTCTGAGATATTTCTCCGTGGCAGGAAGCTTTCAACATCTCTCATGCACTTCACGGTGTTTGCTTACTAGGTTTGTTTTACTTTGGCCTATTTTAGTCAGTTTTTAGTTTGTTTTTTAACAAAAACATGTTGAAAAATTATTAATGACCTTGGCAGATATTAATTAAAGACAGTTTAATGGCTCTAAGGAAAAGAAGACCTTGACCAATTTCTTTAAGTACAGATGAAATTGCAAATGAAGAAGACTGGTGTGTACTGGTGAGGAGGACTGGGAGAATCATATGAACAATGTGAGTCACAGATGAGGTTGACTGAAATATGATAAAAAACATACAAAACCATTTCAGAAAATCCATTCTATCATTATATCACTAGTGATTCTCAAAGGAAATATTTAAATTATTAACTAGAAGGATCTATCCTACTTCTACTAAAATATTTATTCCAGGTTTGAGTAGGTAAACATGAAAACATGATTCTGAACATGAGCTGAGGAGGGGAATAAGGGATTTCTGGGTCCACATAAAGGACAGCTGTACCATCAGAGACTTAGAGCAAAAGGAATCTGGCTAGAGACCAGTGAGAGGTTTTACAGAAGATGAAATGAAACATATCCCAGTCATGAAAATCCAGAAAGCTCTCTGAGACAGAAAGAGTTTTAAAGGTAGAAGGATGACATAACAGTTGAGAAAGTCAGGAAGGAAAGATTTGTGTGGGAGAGATTAAGAGAGATTTTAGCCAAGTAGAGCTTCAGCTGACAGCAAATTTATGCAAAATACTTCCAGAAGGCAGCCAAGATGGTTTTGGATACAATTCAGCTACTAGTTGATCTCATAAATAGTTCTCATTTGGAAATATTAACATGAAATTATGTCAGACAAGAATTGGTTCAAGGACAGTAGCCCATGAAACAGCTGCAGAAAATACAACAGAAGTAAAAAAGATCTTTAAAAAATCCCCTAAAATAAAAAGGAGGAAAACTAAAAGAAAAGGCAAGACCAGAGTTCAGAAAACTCACTCTGTTGGTAGCAAACAAGAGATATGACACACAAAGGTAGAATGTCGAATGCCAGAGATCTCCAGATAGCACATGCTAAAAAGGAAGGACAAAAAAAGATGGTACCATAAGATGCAAACACGGCAAACCTTAACTAAGACTCCAAAATATTTTAACTAAAATCCCTTCCTATGTAACATAATTGTAAACTCACAAAATATTGTACAGCTTGAATACAATGAACTAAGTGCACACACAATATCAGGTTGTAAAACCTCCAGATATTCCAGATATTCATCTCTTATTTGAAGTATCATGACTACATGACTGTAGGCCAGTCATACTGAAATGAGTACTCTAGGGAAATATACAAACCCACTTAGTCACATTTGCTTCCTAGTGTTGATAATCTCATTTTTCCGAAGTAGGGTAAAAAGATAAAATTACCACAGATTTAACGTGTCCATTCACTGCATTGTCAAAGCAGTCTGGAAATAAAGTAAACTTTTGACAATGGTGAGAGAGTTTATAAAAATAGGTTTAATACAAGTTACGTGATGTCACCATTGAGTCAGAGATGACACAGACTCCAAAAGCAATCAGAAGGATAATTCTCTTTATTAAGAAATGCATTCCTTTTTATACTCTAGTTCACTACAGGTGGACCTGATGGGTCCTTTAATCAAAACACCATCACTATTGGCTAATTAAGAAAGCACCCTTTGATAAACATATCTCCATAACACATTCCACATATTCACAAACACCAGGTGCAGCAACTTAGATAAGAATTGTTTATAGTTCTTTTCTCTGAGCCTTTCCCAGAACGATGCCTGGGAAAGTTGTCTGTTTCTCTCTGTGGCCAGAGAGCTGGCACCACAATGTGATGTCATAATGAAGTCATAAAGAGCAAAAGCTACTTGCTGTTGATGATGATGAAGGAGGAAAAGAGGAATGCGGTATGTACTCCAAAATGTGTATAGAAATAAGACTCAGTTTAGGTTTGCTTCTTTAACCAAACACTTGGAGTCAAGCTACATGATGATAAATGGGAAATAAATGACTGCTGTTTGACTGCCAAAATGGTACCTTTGTTTCTCTTTTTAGACTGCTATTTTGTTCTCTCAGTTGTGCTTTCTGTTGCATATATAATGGATTTGCATAAACAGTTGACAAATAACTGCAGGATTGTATGGGAGCAGCAGGTGCCTATTTTTCTGGTCTGCATAAACCTTATTCGCAGGAAAACTCCACACTTCAAGAAATAATTAGCACTGCATGTCACAGTAGACCACAAAAACTGAGTAGAAATTATTACAGAATTAACAATGGCCTTTTCCTGAGCATGTCTGAAAGCTCAATCAATTTACAATTCTATTTGTTTATAGCAAAAACAGGCAACAGAACCACTGTCTTCCCTTGTGGCCAGGTTATTTCTGCAGAAGCAGTTTTCCATTTTCTGTTTCTCCTACCAGGCTTGTTTTCATATGAAATCTCCTCAACTCTCTTGCAAGAATTTTTTTCCAAACCTTTTTTCCCTTGGCTGTTGCTGAGTGCCAATCTGTCTTACTCCTTTCATTATTCGTAATAGGTGAATTTCTGACACCAATACAGAAATGGCCACAGGAACTCATTATGTCTGAATGAAGACTTGTTTAGGATATCTTGTAGATGGATGCACTTTGAAACACTCCATGGTAGTAAAAAAAATAGTTGAGATGAGAACTGAAGTTACATTTTCAAATTCACTTTTTAAGCTTCCAGAATAAATAAAAATAATATTTTAAAGACATGTGCTCGCAACTCAGAAATGCATATATATATATATACATATATGCACATGTACAGGGGAATGTGTTTTTGTACACATGGGGTAGTTATATATGTACATGGAAGTGAGGAATGAAAGCAATCCCTTGTTACATAATTTTTAATTGACTTAATGCAGAAGAAAATATATACATTACAGTTAACAGGGACCAAGATTCACCTCATACAAAGATGAAAAATTTGAAAGAAAATAAAGATTTATGATTAGAACATAACTCATGTTAATCTTTTGAGGCCAACATTATACTCTTCTTTGGGACATTCACTCTTGTAAGGCTTCCTCTAATATATGAATGCATCAGTTTAATTGTACATTACATGTCTGTTTCTCTTTAGGCCACTGCAATTGATGTTAGTAAAAAAATCTAAAACTACAGTTGTACTCAAATACATACAGTTGTCATGAGCTCTGATATTTTTTACTGCATGCTATACTTCTCTTATTACAAAATAGAGCAAAGCTTGTTGATGATCCCCTTCTGTGTCAGAATGCAAGGGTTAAGTAAACAAAATTTACTTGCTTATCATGTTGTCTAAGAATCTGTTAGCCAAATGAACAAAACAAAAAATTATGGCACAGATCAGGATAAACTAAAAGTGCTAAAGTATTCCCTTTATGAGACTGTACAGTTTTCTAATACTGACTCACCTGTGATTCTCTAAGTTCTTGGGGGACTTCCTCAGTCACTTTTCTTGTCCTGTATTATTCCATTATCCCATTGTCTCATCATGGGATATTTGTACGTGCATGAACAGCAAACGTGATATTTGTGGTAATCAAACAATCACAGGGCAAAATTCCCATATCCAAATTCCATCTCCTCCTCTTTAAAAAACTAAAGTTGAGCACAAAGGAGTAAGGTTAGCAGGCTGATTGTGTGATGTGTTCTGTCTCACACTATGAATCATCCATCATCTGTCATCCATCTTGGGGAATTTAATGCTATGCCCTTTACTTTTATATACATCCATAGGTCACAAAATAGAAACTAGACCTAACCTTATATAAACAAAGTGCCCTTCTAAAGAAGTGCTTATTAAGACAAAAATACAAACAAAAAAAACCACCAAAACCAGCAAAAAATTTATAGAATTACAGAAGCAGGTGATACCATGCCAATACAGAATATGTCTTATACCCTAGCATTAAATTCAAAGTTTATAATTATGTATTTTAATTGTAATTAAAATATATGGAGATTATTACATATACTTTCAAAGAGAAAGCCTGTGATGTGAGAAAACATTATATGCTTATTGAAAGCTTATTGAAAGAAAGGTATGTTTTCACTAGTTTGAACCTGACAGGGAGGCACAAAGGGCACCATAAACTCCCATTACTGGGAATCAAAAGTCTGGAAATATTATCTATTCTGACATATCAGGACAACTCAGGGCAGCTTGACTAGAGAAAAATAGGAAATTTTGCATTTCCATATGTGTGTGAGGGAGAGATCACAACTATCTTAACTTTGACAAAGTTCCTTGAAGTACAGGCTTCTGGCACACAGTTACCAACCAAGGGTTTCTCACAAATAAAGCAGACTAAAAAACCCTCTTTTATTTCCCTACTGCAATTGCCTGGATTCTAGTGTAGAACATCCAGAATAAGGACAAAATAAATAAAAACAATAATTAAGAAATGAGAAAAAGAAAACCCGATGTGTCCTTCAAATATTTTGTTGGAAAAAATCAAATTGGAGTATTAATGAGCAATATATAGAAAGAAACACACCTTGTACTGGGAGATTGTGATATTGCTCCTTTCAATTTGGGAAAATAATATTGAGCAAAAAGTTTCTTTAAAACTTGCAGAAATGCAAAGCACAGAATAATTACCTTATTCTGGTATGTGAATTTACCTGGAGCCACATGCAAGGTAGGCTGGCCCTGTGATAGGTTTTATTGAGGTTAGTCTTCCAAGAGAGAGAAGGTAGATATTGTTAATGAAGCAATGGTCACAGGAAGGGTTAGCAGAACCAATCAATGCAAAGCTCTTATGAACTATATTTACAAGCTTAGTCATGGTCTAAGGACAGCTGAAGGAAGCGACTGAAGAAAACAGCAAATTTACTCTTTCCATTCATTAAAGACCTGCATCAGTAACAATTCAACACAGCGAACAAGAAGCTGGTACATAAGGATGGCTACTAGCCACATGGCTGACTATGAATAGAGATTTTTTTTTGTTTGAGTAAATAATATATTTGGATACATTTTCATACCATTAACTAAGTGTATTTGTAACTCTAAGGGTGCCTCATTTCTATCTTTCAAAGCATGTAGGTACCTTAGTGTATAATGACAATTTTGTTGGAGGGGTATGTATTATCTGATAATAGTTTCCTGTTTCCTGTTTTGTTTGTAATGTTTCCTGTTCTTGTGAAAAATTTATAATAAAATTGAGCTTGTTTCCAATTGCCATCTTGGAAAATTCCAGCCTGGAAACTTAAACTTTAAAATTTGTTGGAAAATAATTATATTTCATATAAAATATATAAATTATTAATAACTTATATATATAAATATATATTAATTTTAAAGGAACTAGAAATAGAATTGTATGCTGTGAGGGATCACATTTTAACTGTTAGCAAGAGCCTAGTTTTACATGCACTGTCACTGCATACACAGTAACACATGTATGTATATATAAGATCATGCTCAATTATTAAGACTACAAAATAAACATTAGGAAGTTCAAGAAAGTGACAGTAATTTAAACTGCTTCATAGTAGATGCTTTAGACCACTACTGTAAACAGTTAACAGAAATTTGCTCTTTATCAAAATTTGTTATTATATGGTCCCATGTTTGTATGGCAGTGGTTAGTGTTTCAAGCCAAGCTCAAAGAATAAGAAAAAAAAATTAGTTTCCATATTGGGATTCTTTGTCATACCAACATCATGTTGTTGGAGGCTCAAGGGTTTTAATTCAGAAATTACAATAATTTTGAGATTAATTCCACTGATTTCTAACATATAGAAATCATATATTTCTTTTTTTTTTAATATTTAATCAGAATATATTACTCACATGATTAAATTACTGCATTTTTTATGTTGTTGTTTCAAATTAATTGGTCCTCCTCCCTCTGTCTGCATTTAAGCCCTGTAGTGGAAGGTTACGTCCACATTAATTTGGAGAATTTTTTTTTAAATAAAAGGAAATAATTTTTAAATTTGTTAAACAAAGAAACTGCCTGATATACCAATTTCCTACATTTCTTCAATAGGATGTTAAGATGTTACAGTTACCTAATGACCTGAAGATTAATAAAGAGAACCATAGAAAATTAATTAACACAGAAAACAGGGTAGGTGTTAAAAAAATCCTAAAGCCTAACATGCAGAAAGCATTTCAGCTGGTAACATAAAAGTTATTTTTTAATGAATTAATAAATGTATCATTTATTTAAAGAAACAATATTTATTTGACTAAGCCTGAAAATATAATGAGTGGCACAAAGAATCTCATCCATGTTTTTTCTGCTTTAGCACTTCAGATAAAAAGGTTCAATTTTGGCCTGACACTGCTGTTATTGTTAATACTAGTACATCAGGAACATCTGTACGTCTCTGATGTAGAGATAAAACATATACTCAGCTTAGATAAAACTTACTCTGATGGAGAAAACAAGAGTGATGGATTTACAGAACAGATCACTTAACTTAGTTCCTGAAACTATGCAGAAACATGGTTATTCACCTAAGAGGTAATTACAACCCACCAATATGAATTTGTCAAGAGCAACTCATGTCAGAGGAGTGTAATCCTTTGATGAGATTACTGGCCTGTGAATTCCAGAGAGATGATTGCAGCATCTTGATCCCAACAACCCTCTGGACATAGTTCTATCCTGTGTTGCAGTGGGAAAGTCAAGAGAAACAGAAAAGAACAAACTGCTAATAATTCTGTGCACAAATAGTTGGAAAACAACATTGTCAGTGTAGTTATCAATGGTTTGTTGTCAAATCAGAAGGACAGATATGGGTGGGATGTTTGGACGATGAAATAGGGCCCATACTTATAAAATATCTGCGTAATATTTAGCTGAAAAAAGGCTTAAAAATCTCTGAAGGATCAGATTTGAATTCAAATTATGTGAGTTAACTGAAGAAATGGTGACACCAGTAAGGTGATTTTTCTTAGTATCGGATGGAGATATAACATCCAGGAAGAAAATCAAATGCATAACCTCTAATTGAGAATTAACTAGCTGAACAGAATGCTACAGAATCCTAAAATGGAGAACTACAAAGTCTGGAAATATCTTTCCAACTTAGTTGCTTTCTTCACTAAAGCCAGATGTCATGGGGTTACTGTTAAAACAGTAATTCTATTCCAAGTACTTTCTCGTATACAAGAACAGTTTCAAACATTTTTCAATGACTTAATGCAAACTCAGGGAAAATCAGTAAGAAAGGAAATTTGTAAATTATCTAAATCAAGTAATGAGATTGTTAAGGCTGCAGAAGGAAAGGTAAGATAAAAGCATTAGGAAGGAACACAGACCAAGGACCATAAAAAAGTTCTAATATGTGAAATGTTATCCAAGAAAACTGTAATTAGTAACATTCCACAGTTGTAGAACACAGGACAAGGGAAAAGAAAAAGGGCAAAACCAGTTTAAATTTGCTTCAATAGTTAATAAGATAAAATATTAGAAATTATTTCTAACTGTAAGGATTGTCAAATGGGATCAAGCTAGTTTGGGAAGATGTTGAATCTCTGTGCTGACTGTTTTTATGATTAACATACAAGCAAAACATCTGTCAGGGGCTGTTCAGTTATACTTGACCTTGACTCAAAGTGAGGAAGTGGACTAGTTTAATCTATAATCCTGAAATATTAACATCCTTGGGACAGGAGACATGCAGATTTCCAAAAACTGGGGGAAAAAAAGCCTATTTTAATTTTATCTGTGCAGCTCACAGAGGAACCATTTACAAGTCATAATGAAAAAGAATCTCTTTAAAAATACATGAAGGGCAAATGTGTTTTCTTTATCAGCTCCTACAATTTGGTGCACATTATAATTTCTTTCTACTGCAACTTCCAGGGTTCCATTGATCCTGTGATGTGGGAGGACTCCTAGGTGGGAATCTGTTACCCTGAGCAACATGAGAGCATTAAATCAGTTGTGCTCTGGGAAATTGAAAGTAGGCTACATGCATTTTTGCATCTCGGCCAATAAACAGATTAGTGCTGCAAGTGCAGGAATTTTTATCAAATTAATTTGTTAGTTTCCCCTATTAGTATATTTTTTTTTGTGCTACCTGTCTTCCATTTGCTTGATAAGAAGGACAAGGGTTCTGTTTGTCATAGGCCTCATACTGAACTCTGCTCAGTTGGTCTGCTTTATTGCATACATTCATTTTAAAGTTCATAAATGAGAAATCCAATAATGTGCAACTAGAGAAACCAGCTGGTTTTCATTCCATTTTAGCTGAATAATTATTTCTGTATTGCTAAAACACAGAAAGATTTCTTATTTTTAAGAATAATTTTAGTATTTATGGAACACAGCTTGATTCATACCTACTGCTAAAATATTTTTTCCCTCACTCTCTGTGTTAGCACATTCAGCATTAGATCTAGGAGAATTTTCTAGATATGCCTCAGTGTAATCAAGTTGGGGTTCATCTTTCCTAAGTCTGCTATGTAAGAGTGAGGCTTCTAGATTGAACTAGCTCATCTAGATTCCTGCTATGGTCAGTGGGTAGAGAAACACCTTGAGCTGGTTAGTCCATCTCAGCTGCAGAACTTTAAAGCAGACTGAAACCCAGGACTATGTGGGTCTTGGGTAATATTACACATGCCCATCTTGGATGAATGAAGAGCTAAGTCTTTGGAGAGGTGATATCACAAACCAACTCAACCTAGGCGCTATTGTGCTCTTTTACAGGGCAGCTATAACATACCTTCCTAGAGGCAATTTGAAAAAAAAAACTACCCTGCTAGAATATTTTCTCCTTGAAGACAAAGTTTAGGGTTGGGATGTTTTTTTCCCTTGCTTTCAGGTGTGAGGGGTTTTTACTGAAGTGATCCCACATAAAGTCAGCCAGGTTTGAAATTGCACCTTGGATTACAACTTCTTAATGAAGCACGTTTTCTTCCCACACAAAGGCTAGAATATATTGAATTGCAACTCAGCAGCTGGACAGGGTGTTGCTTCAGGCTGGCTTGCAGGAAATATCAGATGGCATCTAAATAGAAAGCTTCAGCTCAGAAATCACAGTGAGCATTTCCACCCACTTGTTCAGAGCTCTAAATCTTTTCCTGAGGGCAGGAACTGACACACCAGAGAAGGAGGCAGATTTTTCTATACTAGGTCCACATGGTGAGACTTGCCTAGAAATAAAGACTTCACAGTTGAATCCAATATGAGCCGCAGGAATCTTGAGTGTACTGTACCTATTCTTCAAGAAAAAGGACTAACCTCCAACTCTCTGTTTAAATGGGATCAGCTTCTAGTGTCATTTATGTCCTTTTAACAGTGATATTTTTAGCAGGTGCTAAAAAAGAATATACTGCGTTATTTTACTGTGTTTGATAAATTGCTTCTCAATTTCTTTAACTAATGATTGAATTTGGAAAGTATACACAGTGTGAATTCTAATAAAATGGACTGTAGATCAAAATAAGCAACTTGAAAATCTTCTGACTTTCTCCAATAAGCTGACAGTAGGAACCAGGACAATTGCTCAAGTGTGAGTGATGTACATTGGGGAGTAACATAATGTTGGCTCACAGGAAATTTAAGACATTATCTTAATTTAATTGAATAAATTACAAATCTCCCTTTCCATATCTTCGGTCCTGTGAGCCTGTTCTTCAGCTGTGAAATTTAAAACAATAAATGAAAATAATCAGGATCCCTGTAAGCATGTTGGCTATGTTTCCTACTAAGAAATTAAACATGCTTAGTTTCATATCTGATGTTGATAATTTTTCAAACAAATAGAAGCTATTTCATACTGATGAAAATTTCTCTTTCATAGTGATATCTAGTCCTATTCCTCATGCTATTATGTTAATGCAGAGTTTTGTGAGTAAACAGACCCCTCCACGAGCCCTAGGACCTGTAGACTCAAGACACCTCGGCACTGAAGGTGATTTAGCAGATTAAATTCAGCTAACCAGCCTTGATGGGAGGTGGGATATATTAGGTTGTACTCAGAACCTGATAATGTCTGTGCACTAGTTTGGAGTGCAAATGGTTTAAGAACACTTCTGTCTGAATAAGTAATAGTGACATACATTTCAGTCTACCCAAATTAATTTTGAATGCTTATGAGAAGTTCAAAATATATGTGGCATTTATTGTCCTCTTTCCCTACTCTTTCCCTTCCATAAGATGAAAGAAACAGGGGGAGGGGAAGCAGGCATATAAATAAGAAATGGGTTCTTATTCCAAATTTTTCCTTGGCACTTCCAAATGGAAAACAATTTTTTTTTCAATTCATCCAAAGTATTATTGTCTTTTCTATCAGCTGTTAAACATACTTTTCCTATTTCTTTTCATTTCAACAAATCCAGTACTATTTCTGCTGCAGTTTTATTGCTCTTTAAGCATCCTACGATCTTCAAATTAATTTTGGACTGTCCATTTAATTCAGATGAAAGAGTCAAGTATGACAAGACCTATTTCTGCAAAGAGAAGGGATAACCTCTACAAAGAGTTCATAGAAGTGGCTCCAGTGTTGGTACCTAGAGAGAAACTGATTACAACAGACACTGCTACATGGAAATATTACACATTTTAATAATACCAGACAGACTCAGGAGGAGGATTGGTAATGGGTTCCATCTGGTTTGGTTGTCTCTGTTCTGTCTCAGAATGACTTTATAATTATCTTTGGATACATTAAGCCCTGAAATTTCTACCCTGAAATAAGCTAGGTGGCATCATAAAAGTTTAAAGTCTTAGATTTTAATTTCGGAGATTCATATAGGAGGTCAAGGATTGACTTCAGTTAATCATGCATTCTGATACTTGATTTAAAAGATCAAGTAGATGAACTGGATATAGCTGAGGAGAGTGGATTAAATTAAAATATGCAAAATGGTCATTTAGATAAAGTAAACCTTAACGGACTTTTTATTACTGAATTTTACTTAAATTGCTAATACAGAAAATTTACTAGCAATTCAAAAAGGAGATGTGAGAAGCAGAATTTCTTTATGCCTCTAAAAGTAAAATAAAGCTTGAGAAGCTCACTATATCTTTACTGATGGTGTTATTAATAAATTTGACTCATTATGCAGTACCTCTGCATCTTTACACAGACACTTCTGCAATTATTTACTCTACAAATTAAACCTTTCTGGAAATCAAATCCCTATGGATACTGAAAAGACACTAAATTTTATCATCTGCATTGGGAAAATCATCTAAATTAATTTGAATTTGTACATTGTTCCTCAGTTAAACAGTTGATATACATTGTTTCCCTTGTTTCTAATAAAATGCAACAGGATGATTATTTTTAAGCAAAGTCTTTTCTAATTATGGAGCAAAAGATCAGTCAACTGAGAACTGACTAAATGCTAATTGGAAAGCCACAAATAGGTTTAGGAGATGAACTCTTATGTTATAAAAGCAAGTACAGACATTCATGCTTAATAAACCTCAGCAAGAACAGACATTGAAAGACGAATGATGGAAAAGTCTCAACCTCACTTGGTGCTGAAATGGACCAATATGTTAAATCCTAGTTTAAAAAGGTAGTAAGTAATGAAACGGTTGTTAATCTGAACCCCTGGAAAATTTTTGAAATTACTTAAATTACTTTCTGATAATAAATCTTAATATAGTTTTAGTGGGCTAAAGTTTTAAAGTTTTTATCCTGCACAGAACACTGAAAATAATGGTGCCTTGTCATCTGGGAATGGAGCCTATCAAGTTTTCATGGTGGTCATTAAGACAAGAGCAATATTAATGTCTTCTCCTGCTATTCTCCTTTAACTGTTTCAAGTTGTGTCTCTGATTTATTCCTGAAGAATTCTATTGGGATGTAAAGATTACCACTTCCCCAGTACCCTGAATATATCATTCTTGAGGTACTATTCATGTCTCCTAATACTTTCAGTACATTTGGATCCTTTCCCTCCTCAGTCCTCCACACTGCCATATCCCACAGCTGAGTTAGCCCAAATCTTTCCAGTAGAGTAGCCTGGGATGTATTTTATTGTTCTTTAAATGGGCCTTTCACACACTCCAAGAACGGGATGGAAAGAAGAAAACTAAAGTTATGAAGCTGCAACAAAAAAAAAAAAAAAAAAACCAAAAAAAAGTCAAAACCAAATAAAACAAAAAGATAAAAACACACAAAAAACCCCCAAAACCAACCAACCAACCAAAAAAAAAAAAAAAAAAAAAAAGATGGGGGACACACAGTCCTAGATACTCACATTTCTTGCTTTTGTTGCAATCAAAAGAAAGGCTGTCTCTCACTAGAAGTTTATTTCACTCTTTAAATTGGTCCTGCTTTATTAATAGTGTTTATTCGTCATTTGTACAATATTGACATAGGGAATCTAAGAAGTGAGTGTAGGACTATTTTGCTACCTTTAACAGCAGTGCCTGGAGCCAAATCTGACCTCCAGTTCCACCCATATACTCTACAATATTCTTGCTTCAATTAATTATCATCAATCCTGTCAGCTGGATAAAAGGTAATGAACATAATTACTAGCTATGGGTAAGGGCTGAGCTATCTAACTAGTCAAAGGACACATTTTGAAGACATGTTTTGCCAGATAGAATAAGTAGATACTGAACAAAATACAAGGAAAATTTATATCATTTCATTAAATTAATTATTAAAAATTAATAAATCCTACCATATGCAAAAAATAAATCACTAGAAAAGTATTTTTTAAATTAAGTATACAATAATAATATCAAGATGTTAGAAATTTCTAATGAATTAGTAACAAATAAAAATGCTACTAAAGATACCTACATGATTCATGTCTTGTGAATATTATATTGTTAACAGGAAAACATCATTTGTGAATGGTAATGGTAGCCTTCAAGCCTTCAATGCAGGACATACACAGTAGCTTACTTTTAATAATACAAAGGGCATACCTTACACTTTCATAAATTACCTGTTTAGAATGCATGGTTTGACTGCCTTTGACCACTGCACTTCATTTATTAATACTTGAGTTTTTGGCTCTATAAGTGTATTCAACTCATCTCTATTGTATTGTTTATGAGAGGAGTAACCGGGAAATCATGCCCATGAAAAATAAGAAGGTCAATTTAAATAATTTAGTTCCAGCATTACTAAAGTCTTAAGCTCCTGCTTAATCACAAATACTTGAAACATATACCAATCACTTCCATGATTTAAATATGTTACAAAATATTTCCTAGAAATATTTCCTCTATGCAGTAGAGTTCATCTCTACTGCATATGGTAAGATGATGGTTTGCCTACATTCTCATTAGTATTTGTGGCTGTAATAATCCAGATTAATTACTCTAGTCTGATGGGGTTTTTTAAAATATTTTTAAAAGTTAGAAATATTTTTTTTAGGTCTTCTTTTTTATGGAGTACTTAATTTCTTCTTTGCAAACAAATATTTTACCATTTTTCAGGCCATTTAAAAAGATGCTTGGCTATAAACCTGTTTTGTCATTGTTAACAGGCAGAAGAAAATATTTTCTATGAAGCTTCATAGCAGCTCGCTCAATCTCAGATCAGCTCTTTGAAGGTGGGAAACTTTAATTCAACATAACACAGAGAAAGCATAGATTCAAAGAATCTGCAGTAAAACTAAAAATATTTTATGCAATGAAAGAATCCACTGTGATCCTGAAAAGCCTTTTCAAAAGCCTTTATAAGGCTGCCAGATACTTGAGACCTTTGTGCACTGCTGGCATCAACATTTTGGATCATGATATTTTCTACATATAAAAATATAGAAGTCTAAATCTAAACAAACAATCCGTTTTGAGAGGTTGTTGACCCATTTCTCATCTAAATTCTATTGCAGATCAATTATATGCCTATTTGCATCAAAATAATTCTTATATTAGCAGCAACCCCTGATTTAGTAGATGGTTTAAAATACATCTCACCCACTTCATTTCTGCACAGAAATGGACAATCTCAGTCTTTTTCATTCAAAGACCTGGATTCAAGGAGGAGGTGGATAGTAGCATATGTTAACACCACAATATTTTCATACCAAAGTGCTAAACCTGAATCCATACACTTCACTAAATGGAGAAATTTAAGTCTAGAACTCACCCACTTGGGAAATGTGTACTAGCTACATAGGCACAGGGAGGATCAAAAAGGAAGGGTCAGTTCAAAGGAGACTGTGCTGTTTGGGACATCCTTCAATACTTTTACTGAAACATTCACTTCTGCTTGTTAACATATTATGAGAAAAAAAATTGAACTAGAGTCTGAAGTCTGGCTCTGTAGCCCAGTGGTAAGAACACTTGACTGGGTCTAGGACACTACTGTGCTTTGATTACGGTACTTTTCCTGCACTTGTCAGGAAACTTCACTAGTTAGGTTAAAAATTTTATTTAGTTTGCTAATCCACAAAGTATTAATGAACCCTTTTACTTTAGTTTATGTAATTATATTGATTAAGGCTACATTTATACTGGCCTAGTCACCTAAGTGTTCAACTGAATTATGAAATTAGTAAGTACAGATATTCTTCAGCATGACGATGGATGTGGTTAATTTTCCTATGGCAATCAAACTTAATTTTTTGCTCAGAAATCTGGAGTTTCAATTCTATAAATCAGTTAACATATGCTCAATCTTCAACTTTTACTCAATTTAATTTTCATTAATGGCTTTGGCCTGTTGGTGTTGGAAAGGTGTTGATAACACATTGGTGTTTTGGCTACTGCTGAGCAGTACTGGCACAGCACCAAGGCTGTGTCTCCAACATTCTCCCCTCACCAGCAGGCTGAGGGTGGGCCAGTTCTTGGGAGGGGACACATCCAGGACAGCTGACCCAAGCTGAAGAAAGGGATATCCACACTTGATGGCATCTGCTCAGCAATAAAAGCTAAGGGAAATGGGAGAGGGAGTAGCATGGGGGATAGTTATTAGGATATTTGTTTTCTGGAGTGACTGCTACACATGCTGAAGCTCTACTTCTGCTTCTCAGGAAGTGGCTTGACATCACATGTTGATGGGAAGTAGATAATAAATATTTTGTTTTCCTTTGCTTCTCTGTCTGGCCTTTGCTTTTGTTTTATTAAACTGCCCTTTTCCTTGACCCCCAAGGGTTTTTTTCCATCTTCTCCCTCTCCCCATCCTGACAAGGAAGGGAGTGACTGAGCAGCTTGATGGGCACCTGGCATGCAGCCTAGGCCAACTCACTACAATCATTAAAGAAAATATCTACTTCCCAGTTCCATACTAATGTTAGTCTACTATAGGAAAAATGTTGTGCTATATTGAGAGAAATTATTTTGCTTTTATTTTTACACTTTTGTTTCTTTGGCATGATAAATCAGACATCATTCATAAACACTGAAGTCAATTCAAGCCTACAAGCCCACAAATAATAAGTTTGTAATAAACTTCTTTCATGTTGATAAGGCAAAATTTGCTATATGCAAATCTTGATCAATTATATGTTTTAATGATTAAGATAAATCAGAAAACCTGTGAACCAGTCTTAGTATTTTATTGAAATACTTATCTAAACACTTTTTTGTCCAGATTATTAATTTAATTCCTATTAAGTTAAATATTCAGTTTGACTGAAGCCACATGAGAGACAATAATGCACTTGGAACTACGAGATCAAGTATATTTAACCTCAATATATGCTTCTGAAGAGAACTTCTTGTGTACTATAGAGAATATTCTACTCACCAAGAGCTTTGAAAAAGATCTTCAATTCAGAGAAGTTGCATAATCTTGCATAAAATAAAAGCAACATATCCTCTAGTTGAACTGAAAATAAGATCTAGACCTAATTAGACATTTCTAATAGAACTTAGGAATGTTTAGTACTTGAACAATGAACACCACAGAAGTCTCTTTAAATACATAATTTAGTGGAAAATTAAGATAAAAACAGTTTCCAGGGTGGCTGAAGATCATACCGTATCTGCTAGATAATACAGCATAATACTGAAATAATTGATTGTATGACATTTGGAAGATCTTTGTTTCTCACAGATTATTCATTTTGTAGGACTCTCAATGTATGCTCGGGACTGTAGAAGACAGAAGACAAAATCCAGTTATGTATGCCTTTTGAAGAGCAATGAAAAATGCAGATAGTGAGCTAGTTCAGGAGGTATATACATTCTTAATATGCTAGAAGAAGTGCAATACATCCTGCATTATTCTACCTAGAAAAAGATTGGTAGCGGGAGAATTCCATTTGACTGACAGGGCAATGAAGACAAGACAAGAGATGAACCCAAATTACAGAATGAGAAAGTGAAGAGGCTAAGTTTATCTATCTAGACAAAATCATAATAGGACATAAGACCAATGTCTCCATTTGATATCCCAAAGTTTATCCTGCCTCCTTGTTTTTGTAAGGAGATATGAAAGAAACTGGCAGGCTATGTTATAAACTCTTGGAAAGATTTTCTGGGGTTTTCTTTTTCCTTTGGAAACTCTTTTCTCTAACCATGTCCTTTACCTTAAAATCTTGAGAATGATAGAAGAAAACCTAAGTTGTTTATGGAGATATTTGTATCACATATACACACATATCCAGAAGCACATAACTGGAGGCTTCAAGTAAGTTTTCATTAAGGCACTTAATTCAGGATCATAATGTCATATTGCAAGTAAATTTAGCTAATAGGGAAAATTGAGTTGTCTTCATGAAGGTCTTGAAGGCTGTGATATTCAGATGGGCAGGAGAATGACAGACAAGTACTTTTCTTCTTCTCACAAGCTGAAAGTAAATGTCAAGGCAATTTTATTGTGACCTAGAGTAGAAATTACGCAGCCATAAAGATCTCTAATTCTCTGGAAAGTCTAATACACTTTTATGCATTATCCATAAATCTACTTTAGTGAAAGGAGTCTTGAAAGACTTCACGTAAGCTCTTATTGCACTAAGGCTGGCTGAACCGGTGCCTTGAAAATTCATTGTCTTTCTCCTTTTAATACAAGTTTGAACTATTACAGCTAACCTTAGTTATGTATTTAGAGCTATTGGTTCAGAACCAAAATATTCACCATGCTGCAAGATGACACAGTGGTTAAGCAAACAATAAGACATAATTTTATTACTAAATATTCACCCAGAAAAATAAAATACTACTTATTTTAGTCTTAGTCAAAACAAACATCTTGGCTGTCCTATCCATTAATTAGCAAATTATGACCAATTCCAAACAGCATACATTTACAAACATTAGTACCGATGGTGAAAGTTTATTGTGTTCTAAAGGAATGGTTGCTATTCTTGGCACCACCAAAACAATGTTATACTAGAAACTCCACTAGTATGGACCTTATTCATCAGAGACCTACACACTTAGAGCATTTTCTTTATAAAACAAATCAAGTTTATTATATTAGAAACAGATGCGACAAAAAATTTTAGAAAGTAATTTTCTTCAGTGAGAGCTGCCCTTTAAATCAACCAATTTTACCAATGTTGATGATATTTGGATTATTAAATGAGTAAATATTTGCTGGTCTTTGCTGTCTCTCTCACTTTAATGTGCTAACTGGTATTATTTAATGTGCAGTTTCTTCATGGTTAGATATCTGTGTACCATTAGAATGAGGGATTCTTTGGTTTTGCATCTTTCTGCTTTATTTAATGTATCAGTAAGAGAAACCCTGCAGTTCCTCCTGAATTCTAAAACAATGATACTCAAAAAGCAATCACTGCAGTGGCTAATCTTTTTTCTCAGGAGTAAGGTTTCATGGGTGTTTGCAAGGGGAATTCAGTTGTTCTGATTTCTCTTTTTACTAGTAAATTGAATTTGGTGCTTGTGCAATTGCTGGCTGTATCTTCCCAAAGAAACTCACTGAGCTCAGGCACAAGCATTATTTTATGATGAACTTCAGCTTTTAAATATTCGCAGGTTGCCTGGCTTGAGTTAAATACCATATTCCCAGTTTAGGAGCATGATCAGAGAGACAATGTAGGGGCCACCAAAGGGTATGGATGAAGACAATCCATTTGCTGGAAGAAGGAAGTCTAACCAGCCTGAATTGAGCTATGTTCCACCATTCAGTTTCAGGGTTAGGGAACATTATTTTGCTATTACACATGTGCCACTTGGGTAGAGAGGTCAGGAGTGAGTTGCAGTAAGTCTAGGGTAAAATGATGGTATCTACTCTGACAGAAGTTAAAAGGAGAATGAGGGATCAAATCTGCTCTAAGCTGCCTCTAGCCAATGGAAAGGACTTCTGCAGAGCAGGCTCTATGGAAAACAGCCAGAGTAATCACTGATCACCAAGAATACTGTACCAAAATCTGCTGTCTCTGCTGAGCTGTGCTATGCAGAAGGAGAGATGACATTGCCTGTACTGTGGGTATTTTTATGAGAATGGGATCTGGAAAGTTTGTAAACTTTTTATAACCATACTTCAAACTTGCAAGTTCTACATCAATGTGTCTAGCCCTGCAGGTGTTTTGAGGCATGAAATGCACCTTAAGGAGCTGAAAGGCCCACCCAGGGATACTTCAGTTCTCATTCTGAACTTGAGGCTCTTGTACTACCCTCAAAGTCTGCTGCATCTTCTTCAATTTATTTATATTGTCCATTTTGGAAGGAACTAGAGTAAAGTTGATTAAAGACAACATAAAAGCATATTTGACTGTTTTAAACTACCGTATTTCCAGTTCCAAGAAGGAACCTGCAGGGTTGTGGTATGCATTAAAAAAGTACTGAGGTGACAGCCTTATCCATTACCAATAAGTCTCTACTTCTGGAATAAAAAAGGCATACCTTAGACTGCTTAGACTATATCCAGTGTGATCAAAGGGGAAAAAATCCCCAAACAAAAATATAGAGAATATAATAGGCAGTTAACACACACTGGAAAATAAGAAGAATGAAATTGAGCTGACAACATAAAGTCTGACTCAAAACCAAGCATTTCATTAACTGCGAAAGTGCAGTGAGATCATTAATAACCAATAGCAGTCAGAAAGTACTGCAGCTCTACATTGTATTAACATTTTCATTAGTTTTGTGACATCCAACATGTACTGAAGAAAGTGTAGAGATTTAGTGTAGGGAACTTATTGCTTGTTTTTTGAACATTCAGGTGCTAATTTTTTTATAGTAATTGACTGCAGAATGTTTTGTATTCTTTTTTAAATCAAGGTGCATTACTGTTCAAAATAATCTTTTAAATGTTATTCTTCATTAGAAGAGTACTAAATAAGTTACTTTTGCCTTCTGAAAGAAAAAAAATACTTTTAAAAGGTAAATTCTCTTCTATAAGTTGGCTATGTCAGGTACTTTTTCTACAAGTATGCATTTAAAGTTTTATATATTTCAGACATGCATAAAACATGCAATTACAAGTACACTAAAGTTGGTAAATGTTATATTCAGAATACCCTCATGTTTTTAGATGCCTTTTTCTGGTACTTAGGACTTTTTTCTGTGAAAGCCTAAAACTGACAGAATTCTTCTGTCTTCACTGTAAAGGATATACACTTTCATTATTCACTTTGGATTAATATAAGCCCTAAAGATTATATGCAGCTTAAGTTTTGTCACTTATTTAATATTCAGTCAAACAGGGTGAATTCAGCTCCACTCAAGAGAAAAGAATAAGTTTTAGATTGAAAAGGAAGAATGAGAATGATTTTTGTCAGACACTCAGTCTTAGTCAGTCATATTGTTAATGGTAGCAATTCATCTCCTGTCAATTAATTCTATAAATACACTAATACCCCCAAGTTTCTGAGACTCCAGTTGGAATGGGAGATGCATTACTTCTGTCATGTGTACAGTAAACTGTTTCAGAGAGATGGATAATTTCTTGGCTCAAAGTTCAACACTGGAAAATTAGAAATGTCCTGCTACTTTTGCTTTCACTGGGCAGATGTGATATTTTTCGTTTTTATCAACAAGTCATTTCATGCCTATTAAAATAGGAATTAATCAGTGTCAAACAATTTGTCTGTATTTTGAGATTTTGTGACAAAAAGAGCATATTGATTTAGTGCAATACTGAAAGTCTTTCATAATCATGACAATTAAATTTAATATGATTCATCATTATTGGGGAAGAAAAGAAATTCCTATGGCATTTTCTCATGTGGCTGATTTAGGGTTCAGTGGACATTTATGTTTAAATTGTGAACTTACAGATCACACCATTTTGACTTCCAATGAGCAAATCCTGAGATAGCAGATCACCTGTATTTGCATGTACCCATGCTGGGGCAAGCTCAATAAAAAGTGCTGGAATCTCTGCAGGCCAGGAATCAGTGTGAAATGCAATTAACAGCTCTCCTGCAATGCCAATTATAGATTCCATATTGCTTCAGCTCCAAGCCCCTGTGTAAAAGCTGATCAATGGTGAATCCACCTAGAGTGATCCTCTTTAATGTCAACAGTGAAAATCGTGAATCATCAAGTCATCCATCACCAATGGCTATCCATCATTCCAGCCTCAGAATTACTGTGGGAAGATAACAGAGGTATAATGCTAAAGAGTCTTTCAGTCAAGAATGACAAGACATTTAAAGTGTCATCATTTATATTACAGGGATGAAGAAACTCTGCAGAAGAGGGTGAAGTAGGGGGGAAAAAAAGAGCATTGTTCCAGGTGTATTTGTGTAACAGAAGTATGTCAACAGTTTTCCAGATAGCTCACCTCTCAATAAATACTCTTCTGTTGCTCTGTCCTAAAAGACCTGAGGTTTTAAACAGAAGGTGCTTGAAATTCACTTGCTTATCATTTAGATTCACAATGCATGGGCTGGTTTTTACCCCAGGACCTGATGTTCCTCCAGGTAAAATGTCTAAACTTTTGCCCACAGGAAAGAAAAAGCTTTCTTCATAAATTAACCAAAAGATTTTTCAAGAAAAGGACCAATTTTTGTCAGTTCTAAATACTAAAAAAAAGATTTGAGGAAAGTTCAGAGTAGCATATCTTGATCTCTCAAAACTGAGAGTTCATTTCTTTCATAAGAAATAACATTTTAAAGAAATATAACTTAATTTGTGCTGAGAGTTAAAAATTTGAATCAAAACACAATGCTTTGAAATTACTAAAGCAGTTATTTTACTTTGACCTGAAATTCATGGTTTACATTTTTGATTTGAGGATTTTTTTTTCCTCTTTTGCCATGATATTTTCTCCTCAGCTTTGCTGTTTGATAATGAGCTGGATGATTGAGCAGCAGTTTTGGAAAACCTTCACTCCTCAACATTCATGTGATGACAGTTTCTTGAACATGAGTGGTGCTGCTGAGTAAGAGTAAATGAAAGATCTGTATAAATTACATTTCAGCAGCCATGACTCATGTTAGTGTTTGTGCAACGATCCATGGTTTTGGCAATGAAATGCAAGCCTGTGTCTAATAAATCCAGTGAAGTCTTTAATCTTTCCTGATGAAATGCCAGTCAGTCATACCAAATGGAATAGTGGACAGTCATCAAATAACAAGGAATGTGCAGTATGCTCTGGAATAAGGTGATCAACTTCATTTTAATCTGTGACATCCATGAGTTAAACACCTCTATGACCTGTCCTGAAGGTAGAAAGGGTTCTTCTGCAAACATAGATATCAAACACCAGCATTTAGAAAATACAGATTAGGCAGTAAAGTAATTGTCTAGCTGAGTTGTCTTCTACTTACTGGGCTTGATTTCTAATACAATTAATCATTATTTGCTCCTGAGTAACTCTCAGAATGGCTATTTGGTTTAATTTTTAATATTAGCAGGACTTGATATGAAAGCAGATCAGAGCTTCAAGGAATCTTTTGCCTGATTCTGATGGGATGCTGATGAGGGATCTGATATACCTTTTAACTTCTGTCTTTTTGCATTAACTATATGCTGAAATTTGAAAGGCAAACACTCTGTTGAAGAAAATACTAGTACACAAATGTTTATTCTCTCCTACCAAGGCCAAATTTCATCACAATATATACATACATTGAGGTTTCAGAAAACAAGAAAATAAAGAAGTGAGTAGATAATGAGAAACCTCTGTATTGTTTGAGGACAAATGTGGTGACCACCTTTAAAAAAGCAAACCTTTGAGCAAAAGGTGCTAATTATTTCCTTGGGAAAACTTACCTGCATAAGTCCATCTAATATGAAGTGTAAAAGGCAGAGTGCTATCAAGGTTTGATATTTTCACAAATTCTTCTTTGTCACTTTTAGAGGGTTTTGCTATTCCACTTGGGTCAATAAAATAGCTAGATTAATTACAGAATGCTTTATTCTGCTCTATTTTGCAAATAGTACCATAAAAGAAACGTGTACAAATTCTAGAGACAAGAGGAAAGTTTTAGTGTTGAACTCAGCTGTGAATGAACCACGGCAGTCTGGGTTTAAAGCCGAGTTTTGCATTATCTGCAGGAAAACTTCAACAGAACAGTTAAAATAAGTACAGATTAAGGTTCTGCAGAGTAGTGGCACATTAAATTATCTTGGCTTACAAGTTTTAAAGAAATTCTTTGCAGAAAAAAATGCTCAAGTTAGGATGTTACGGACAGATGTGCCTGATCTCACAGGAAGCCTGACAGAACATTAGCATTTTTTATTGCATTTGGACTGTCACAGTGAGATGACAGATCAATATTTCAACTCAGATTTTTGATCTGGTGCAAAGAGTTCTAAAGTCAGATTTAACACATTGCCAAACCATCACTTCAGAGTGACGTTATGGCCCCGTGACATTCGTGGCCCTGTGAAAGGCTAGTTAATGGTCTGCAAAACATTTAAGTCTTACTCACCATCTCTAAATAGATCTTAAATGACACCTCTATCTTTGGTAAGTCTCAAATTAGTCCTTGGTTATTGAGAGAAATTTGCTTCCCTGTATGTGCAGATCACATACTAGGAGGAAGGACAGTAGTGTGAACTGATCTGGCAATCCTTGCCAGACGTGTGCTGGACACAGGTTTCTCTTCAGGCAGGACTATGCCTCAAGGCAGAACACCTTTCCTTTCATAATAATACACAGCTTTTGTTCACCACTGTGAATACTGCATTTCCAACTGACCGTGCCACTGGCACATGAGGAAAAGGCTGAGGAAGGAAAATTAAATCTTTCCATTACTTTTGTGGTTCATGTTTGTTGTAGGTGCCTGATGCTTTGCTCCCATAGCCTGTGGAGGAACCCTTAGTCCCTTTAAAATCAGGAGGAATTAGTCCAACAATATGCCCATGCCTGAAATTTCACCTCTTGAAAAGTCTTGAGTCAAGCAGCTGGGGCAATGGGAACCCCACGCTTGGAATGCGAATCTCAGCAGACACAGCAGCACTGCAGAATGTTCAGTTTACCATGAGTGTGAAAAAGAAAACACATGGTAAATGAGGTAAACATAAGAATTAAGAAGAACAGGTCATATGAAAGACAAGAGAAGAAAAAAACACATGGGCAGAGTAGCACTGCAGTCTTAAAGGATAACATATTAAGAGAATTCAGTAGAAGATTCCCCACGGACAGAGAAATGTCACACCTGAGATGTGATAACCATTCCAGACATGTGGAGACTCAAAAGTGGTCAGAAGTAGTGCAGGAGATCCTGGATGATTTGAAGAAACCCATGACAACCTGGGGCTGCAGGAGCTGCTCGTAGATTATTGTCTCCTAATGTTATTTGCCTACACTAAAAATAAAATGTAATAAGGAAGAATTTTAAGGTGTTTTATTTTAAAATAATAATGTCAGCTCTTACATCCATGTAAAAAAAGTACTTACTATTACCAATAATACCTACAAGTACTGGAAGCCAAGTTTACTACAAGAGTAGTTCCTGTAATATTTAGGGTTTTGGCATGTTATGCATTATTAATTTCATTATTTCCCCCTTTCCAGTTAAAAAGTTTCTTTCCCTTGTTTGCAGTAGATTTAAAAAAAAAAAGGTACATTTATTAATAGTGTTAATTTTTTTTCTTTTTTTGCTTTTAGATAATATTATTAGAAGGATTTATAAAAACCTGAACCTATTTTAGGAGCTGCATGATACCTTGTTTCAATTGATCATGTCTGTGGAAATTAGTGTGAAATCCCCAAAAAAGCACATCTTATTTCATTCCTGTGATGAACTACATGTATTTCTGTAATAAGGGAAAACAATTATTGTGTTAACTTTTTTCTGACTTTTAATGAATAACTCAATTTTTCTGATAAGGCTTCCTATTGGAATCTACATACATAATTTTATTTCATATGTGACTTTGTATCTTTGTTCAACAACAATTCACATTAAATAAAAAGGATTATTTTATTCTAATGTAAAATATATGCCTACTTTTCTGTGTGCACACTAAAGACTTCTGTTATAAGACAAGGAAAAAGCAAATTTTAAATGTCATTATCAAAATATTATTGGACTAACATCTTTAGATGAAGTCTCAGCATACACATTGAATTGCACAGGAATGAGGAGAATAAATAACCAATTAATTTCAAATAGCAAAAATTTCAACAGTGACAAGTCAATCACAAAAGACAATATTTATAAAAAACTATTTCAATTTGGGGAATGAATGGTAAAAAATTTATTTTAGGTTTCAGATAAACTGGAGTCTGGGACAATTCTACCTGAAGTCTGCCAGGACAAGATCTGTAGCTGAATCCTCGAAACTGTTTGATGTCAGGTAATGACATTAGAAACATCCAACAGTTAGAGGAAAAAATGAGAGTCAAAGCAAACCATAAACACTTTGCCAGGTGACTGGAACCACTTTTCTCCTCAAAGGGTGGGAGATGAGCTGAAATTTTACTATTCATTTGCATTGTGACCACTTTCATTAGACTGCTGCAGCCTCATTGCCTTTATTAAGGTTGAACATGTATAAGATAGGTCATTTAGTGATTAAGCAAACATTTTAATTTTCCCTTCTCACTTTAGGGTGCCTTTGCTGTTGTTTTCTCAAATTTTCCACAACAACTTCTGTAGGACAGAAGTTTGAGAAGGCTGTTCTAGCCACTGTACTGTGAAATCTGTGAGAACATTTGTTTGTACATGCCAAACCCCAGATAAGTATGTGCAATTACATCTTAATCTGGCTGGTTAACATGTATGCTTTTCCACATAAAAATTACCAATTTTAAGTTCTGTGAAATTCAGCCAGCAAAAAAAATCTGTGATAACTAAAAAAGCTGCATTTGATCATGGTCAACATAGCTTGAAACATACTGTCATATGAGGCCGAGATGTCTTTGAATTTGGTTTTCTCATCTTTGTTCATATCCTTTTAGGTCATCACTGTTCAAAATACATTATCTTCCTATGTAAGGAGCTGAATTCATACTTTCTTCACATATTATTTGCTATTAAAGTGAAAAGAGAAAAGAAGACAAAGGAAAATTTCTCCTCAATCTGATGAAGCAGAATTTTGTACCTACTTGACAGCTAAACATTTTTTATACTGCCAAGTTCTGTATAGGAGTTTTGGGCAGCTCTCTTCCCATCTTTTCTGAGATAAATGCAGATTTCAGTCAGTTATTCTTGACTCCTTTTTAAGCCACCTGATCTACAGGCTCTGAGCAGCCACTGTTTCAGGCACAAAAATCGCTTCCCTAGAAGCAGCACTGACTGAATTGAGGATGGTAACTGTGAAATAGTGTGTCCTTCTCTGTGAACCATGAAGAAACAACACACAAATGTGGACCATAGGCAGGACATTGTACTACACCAAAGCCCTCTTTAGAAACAGCTTTGTGGTAGTGGGCAAGCCCAGAAAATCTTCCTCTGAGAGCAATCTCCTCATCTGATCTATATTCACCATATATGCACTCCCTACCTTTTTTATCTTCAGAGATATTAAATGATGTGGTGATCTCCAAATCCACAGAACAGGGAATGACTTCTTAAAATTGTTTTACCTGGTTAAGGATAGGATTTGTTATTTAGAGTTCTTGGTCACTGATAGTAAGTATTTCAGTGGAAGATTTGATAATACAGTGGAAGAAGAAGCTATTCCCAGAAAAATTAATATACTCATTTACCTTTGTTTTCATCACCTCTATTGATTGATGAATGAGGTTTCTCAGTATCTCTAGTTCAGTTTTCTTAGTGCAGTCACTGTGACTTACTGCCTTCCCTGTTTTTCTGCTGAAGTGACTGAGATGTGCATCACATCTTATGGACTTGTAACCTTCAACTCTGGCTCCAATCTGGACTAGGTGTGCTTTGCTTTACTTTCCCCCACAGTCCAGATGTCTCTTCAGTTCAGATAGTACTACTGCTTTCTTTCCTCCATCCTCTGCCTTTTTTTTTTTTCCCTCACAGGAAAACTGTGTGTGCCAGTGGATAGTACACACTCTTACCTTCACAGTACTGGCTGGAGTGTGTGCCAGATCAGGGCTGTGGGGACCACAGTAAGCACACCTACACCACAGTATTACTGCCAGAGGCACCTATTCTGGTTCCCATAATTATAAACATATTAGTCTTTGTCAAGAGGCCAATTAATGGCTGCATCATCTGTTATTCGGAGAGCAACATGTCACTTTTCACATTCTGCTGGTATAAGTTTCCTATAGAAGCATTAGTTGTAAGTATTGCTAATAAACCCACCTCTTTAGTTTGTGTCCCAATGCTCTCCAAGTAAAACAGAAGACAATGATGCAAATATAGGAAGAAGAGCTTGCTTAAGCTGACTAAAATCACTGGAGATATGAACCCTTACAGGCAAACCCAGTGCTTGTCAGTTTGTATCACCTTCTGATCTGAGAGCACCAGAAATAACACTGCTCTTTCCACAGTCTCAGCTAGCTGAGTTTTCAGCAGCCTGTATTTGCCTTGCCATGAGTTTGGACACAGATGAGCAAGCTTGTTTGTCCTTCTCCTCGCTGTTGTCACACACAATCAGGTCCTTTGAACATTCACTTGTCATAAGCACTCAACTTCTGCTGCACATATCAAGGTCCGCCACTCAGGGTTATGTGCTGTCTTTAGTTTCCTCATTTGTCAAGAGCAAACTACAGGTGCATTCACCAGTTTCTGTGTTGCCTTTTACACCCCTATACTAGCAAGAAAGGATTGATCCAGGTTTAATGCTAGCACAGTGCTGGCAGGAGTCCCTGCCCACTGATGGTCTACCAGGGAAAAGCACTTGCAGCTGGGCAGAGCAGCAAATCTGCCTGTGCAGACAGCTGCACACACTGGTGACCAGTACAAACTCAGGAAAAAAAAAAAACCCAAGCCTTCAAAAGCTACAGGAGCAAAAACAGAGAGGGAAAATGCATATTCAAAGTCTCAGAATTGTTTACATTGGGAAAGACCCTTAAGGTCTTCAAGTCCAGCCATTAACCAAGTACTACCAAGCCCAGCATTAAACCATGTTCCTACACGTCAAATGTACACATCTTCTAAATAACTCCAGGGATGGTGACTCCACCACTTCTCTAGGCAGCCTGTTCCAGTGCTTAACAACCCTTTTGGGGAAGATTTTTTTCTTTTTTTTATATATATATACATACCTAAACTTCTCCTGGAGCCTGTTGAAGTTGTTTCCCTTCAGCCTATCACTTGTTACCTGGGGGAGGAGACTGACCCCCACCTGGCTACAACCTCCTTTCAGGAACTTGTAGAGGGTGATAACCTCCTTGAGCCTCTTTTTCTCCAGGTTAAATAACCCCAGCTCCCTCAGCTGCTCCTCATGCAACTTGTTCTTTAGACCCTTCACCAGCTTCTTCTAGGTATTCTTTTCAGCAGACTTCCAGTGGTGCTCTGATAGGGGTTAAACCTGGCTTTGGGATGAAAGCAGCTTATTTAGCAAAGTAGTCACTACTCATGCAGTGGAGAAATGTAATTTAAAGCAGTTTATGCCAGGCTTCTTGCACTTTGCCTGCCTTTTAGTTGGTCTGCTATCTCTCAGACTTGTAATAAGATGTAAATTAAAACCTCTGGAGTTGCATGTTATTCTCTCTGCTCTTCATCTACACAAAAAAAAATGATTGATGCTGACTTCAGTTTTTGATACATTTTGGTAATTAAGGCTAAGGTGTTTTCCTGGGCATGTAAACATTGATATACCTGGGCCATTAGCAGCTATGCCAGGGCACTGCCTTGCCTGGCACCTGTGTCTGCACTGTGCATCCCTTCAAATTCCCTGGTTTTCTCCCCAGCGTCTCTTAACTGGCACAGAGTACTTTCTCTCAGCTTCTCCTGATAATTCTCACAGGAAAACAGTCACTAATATAAATCTTACTGTGAAATATCTGTTTTATAAATAGCCTGGGGTTTCTGGTCTTCTGTGACATTTTTATTCTATAAACTGAAATATGAGGCTTTCTTGACACGTATATCTCAATGGTTATTAGCTAGCTAAGGATTGGTGGCTAGTGGATCAGAACTGCTAAAAGTCATCAATTATCATTAATCATGTTATTTCTTACTTAGAACAGAAACAAAATATACACAAATATTTTTCTTTGTCATATACTCAAGGAATTGCAAGAGGATTAATTGAGGCTTTTGAAAGCAACCTAGAAAATTTTGTGGTTTTTTGTACATTTTAAAGCTCTAAAGAAATGCAAAACAAAATGAAATGTCTGGCAGTCTGAATTAACAATAGATGTAAGTTCTGAATAAGCAGAATTAGAACAAAACAAATAGAATTTCTCCATAGCAGCGAACCTTTTCAGTTTATCCTCTCTAATGGGTTTTTCATTATCTGATATTCATTCTCCTTACTCCTTTGATCAGGCTGTCCCTTCTATCACCACAATTTTGTGAATAATATCAGATCCCATATTTAACCCAGCTTCTCAAATTAGTGGAGTGTGACTGAACTTTTCCACCATGGAAAAAGAATAAAAATAAATTGTTCACTGTTGGTCTTTCAGTCCTGTTAATGGACTAGAGTGAAGGTATTCTGTGGCACTAACAAATGCTCTAAGAATTCTTTTCAAAAAGAAAAATAAATGTATCTGTCAGGTAATTAATTCATGTACTGTAGGCTATGCTGTTATGCAGACTTTTCAGTCCCTATCTTGACTTTCTAATTTTGCTTATCAGCCCAGCTCCATCTGCTCTAAACAGTTCCCTGGCCCTGTTGATTTGCTCCCAAAAGTGAAGAAGCAATGAGTTACTGGCACCTGAGAAAACAAGGATTGATTGCCACAAACGGTTTAAACTTGAGAAAATAAGAAGAACCTTTCAATCTATATCAGTGATCCAAGTAGCTCAGCACACTGTCATCAACCCACATTTCCACTACTGGGTTGGCAACTAAAAAGGGACAGAAGCAGAGCTTGTGTGCATCTCTCCTCTGAAGAATGAAGAATGATGAGCAAAAAGAGAAATAGCAGGCTTTTTCTTTCTTGTATTAATGTATTTTGCAGAATCAATATGTGGTATCCTCAAGGAGCCCATCCAAATGCATGGAAGGGGCTGACAGCTTCCATTCCAGAAACTGTTCTATAGTATTTGAGAAACAGAGGTTGAAAAGCATACTTTTAGGCAAGACAAAGAAATGAAAATGCATTCCTTCCTAATGGACCCTTACAGCTTGGTTATCTACATGCAGGTATTAATTTGTTATAAATTAGTTGAGTTCTAAAACTGGAATACTAGCAATGATCTGGGTTTTCCTCATCATGTCAAAGGGATGAAGGAGGAGAAACCTTCTTTCCATTTGAGACAACGGTAATATTTTCACAAGCTGAAACAGACAGACAGATGGACTTCTAACATTTCCCACATCTCAGTAGTCCAGGAGTCATAACTGATGATAGCCAAATGATATCTCCTTTGAATTACTGCATTGTATTTGCAAGAAAAAAAAAAAAAAAAAAAAAAAGAATATTTTGAATAGATGCTGCTTACTTTTTCCTAAGTAATCTCTTACAAAAAGCGGTGTTTGTGGCACCCCAGGAGCCAAAAACTGTACAGGTAAAATGGTGCAGGCCCAAGCAGAAGCCAATGCTCCAGTGCAGTGCACAGAGCTCAATAGCATCCTGTGTCTGGGCAGGCATTTCCAGCATGGACAGTCATTATGGAAGGCATGAGCCCCTGACATGCCTCCCACTTTACAGGAGAGATGTGATATCATTGTCATTGATTTGCTGGGTGAACAAGTCCATTCTTTCACCATTTTTAAGGTCTACAAACTAAACAGTCTTGAAAATTTTCTTCCCTGTTTCAGTTAAACAGCAAAAATCCTGCTGTATAGACATGCATTTCAATTGCAGATACACAGAATTTTTTTTTTTCATCACAGATACTATGTGCATAATACACGACTATGCAAGGCACTTCTACTAGGAGAGCATAATTTAAAAAAGGTGTCTTGTTGTCAGTTGGAGGTACAGTAGTGCATATTTGATGACACTTCTGATTACTAAAAAGTTTTCATCTTCATTTGATGTTAACTGGATGTAATTTTCATTGTCTTAACTCAATTTTTCATTTTCTTGGAAGAAAGATTCTGGATGTAGATTAATTTCTAAGTGTGTCCTTTTTACAAGAAAAAACATCTAAATTCTTTTGTACTTTGGGAAAAAAAAAAGAAAAAAATTATACCCAGTCTTCCTTCTTGGTTTCTAAATGCAAAATCATCCATGAGGACATTAGAAAAAGCAGCTGTACCTAATGTGATGGGTTGCAAGCTATCCTTGTATCCTGAGGCCAGGAGCTGCCTTGCTGAGTATGCTTGTAATCATATAAACTCCAGGTGCCTTTTTCAATCATACACAGGAGTACTTGGGGGTAGTCATAACGTCCTCAGGATTCATTTAGAAACATCACGTAGCAAACCATTCAGGAACTAGCATGACTCAGTGTCTGGGAGGTGTCATTCTACCCTTTTGTTCTCCAGACTGAACCTGAGCAGTGCGTTGCAGCAGCTGATTAATTTCATTTAAAAATACAGTCATGTTAAGGAAATCTGTTCAAATATGCAGTGTGTAAAGATTGATTAATTCAAGATGTTTGAATTTAGACACTCTGGTAGCTGTAGTAGCCCTGTAATTAGGATCATACAGGGTCTAATTTATCTTTGATTAAGTAGGTAATCTATTAAAAAGTCCCATAAATATGCACATGGAAAAAATTCACACACTTTTTCCTTATCTAGATATTTTAACCACATAAAATATATAATTTAATTGTTGTGTAACACTAATACATTTTTTTCTTGCATATTCTTCATAAAATATTTTTAAAACCACAGAATTATGGTATCAGGGAAGTTTCCTGTGAAAATAACAAATGGTCATATTTCCTGACCAGCAGGCATGAGTGCTTAAATCACAGCAGATCCTCATCAAACTTGCACTGTTGATAATGAAAGGATATTGCAGTTGATCTAATATTTTTTTTTTCTTTAAAATTGATGCAAGTATGGCTGGTAGGGTGTATCATACTATTGATACATTCAGAATTGCAGTTTGCCTCACCCCTTGAGTCATGATCCTCGATGACTCAAGCCAGGTTGTCCATGCAGACTAACTGCCTGCAAATTTGGAGCATCTAAGTTTGGAGGCCATGCAAAAAAAATTCAGACAGAGGATGAACAACCAATGCATTCAATGATATCTGTCCTTCCAAAAGATGTTGGAAATTAACACATCATTGCAAGGGACATGTGAATTGATGCAATGTGTAGGACACATTTCCCAAAAATCCATTAGAGAAAAATCAGTCTCTGAACCACGCAAAAATTATTGCAGTACCAAAGTAGTGTGTGAAGACAGTTTTTCTAGCCTAACTGGTTGGTTTTACTGAAGCATGATTTTGCCACAGAACTCAGAGTGCAGAATCATGAAGCTCAGATTTTGGGATCCATGTCACAAAAAGCACCTGTTTGGACACTGTACCTGAGACATATCAGCAGCGAAAGTAAAATATTTCAGACAGCCTTATAAAATAAGGTCCAAACACTGCACTCATACCTGGTTAGGGTAGCACAAATTCTTGCTTTCTGTTATAACATTAATAAGTGAACTCAATGACTTGTTATTGCACCACAGCCATTTGTTAAACCCTTCCTTTTCTGAATCCTGTCTACATTTCTTGCCTTTATGGAAGATACTCATCTTCCATAATTTATTGCTGAAATCATGACAAATTAAGGACATAGACAAGACAAGACACATAAATACAGTCATACCTTGTATTACAGTAACTTGAAAATTAGTATCTCAGGAACAGAAAGAAGTCCTTTCTCATGTTCTGTCTGCAGAAATATTTGCCTAATTTTCTAACTTCTGTTCCTATTTTCAGGCACGTCTTTATAAATGGTGATTTCTGCTTAAAATATCAAGGTGTTATTCCTTCTCTTTGAATTGAAGGAGTTCAACATAGGTAGTACTCTCTATCACCTCAGAGATTAAAAAATCCACCATGTAACTACAAGCTGTGGTTTGGGCTTATGTTCCAACATAACTGCTGGGGAAGTAGCAGGGCAAAGTTTCAAATCATTGTATGAATCAAGAAAAGGGGAAAATGCCTAAAATGGATGTCTAGCATTGCATTCTGCTGGTGGAAAATTGCCACTATCACTAAAAGGGATAAGAATAAAAACTTTGTTTATGCTTAATGTACTGTCACTTGGAACTTCTTAAAACCAGCAAGATATAGGAATAATTTCTATGTAGTCTTCTAAAAGAGAATGCTAGAAAGAAAGAGCAAAAAAATAAAAAACATCCTCCTAAACATAAAAGAAATGAAGAAGGGTGGTTTCAAAAAACCCCCATGTTTTAAATAAAGAGCTGAAACTCAACTGACTTTTGAAGACGAAAATGTTAAAACATGTAAAAAAGTCAGTACTTCAAAGATCTTCAGATGATTATTAAAAATATAATATCCAAACAAAGCAGCAGTGAAGCACAAGATGATATTATAAATATACATTTGTTTCTGTGTGTGCATGTGTGTATAAAAGTACAAAACAAAACAAAAGAAAAAACCTAAACACCTTAATTCACCCACAAAAGAAAAGTTTTAAAACACTAAGAAATGACTGCACTCTAGTCATGTGCAAACCCTTAGGTTCAAATAAGGAAGTGAAAATGCAAGGCAGGAGTCCACTTTAAAAGACAACACTTTAGTGAATAATTTGCATGAACTATTCCTAATGGGACTACAAAAGTAACTAAAAACATAGCCCTTTTGAATTTGCTTCAAAAAAGCTGCTTATCTCCTGAAAAATTCATGATGGTCCATACATCATAAAATCTTAATACCAGCTACTGCAAAGACAGGATATTTTTGAATTGTTTCCTTAAGTATTTGCTTGAGAAAAACCTCATCAAGACCTTGAGCAGCAGCTGGAGGAATAGACAGATTTCAGGTAGATTTTGAGCTATTTTTTTCTTTCTGCTCTTTTTTTGTTTTACTTTCTTTTTTACTTCAAATGCTGCTCTTTCATACATGTGCTTTCTAGTTTACAAGTCAGAATGTATCTGTTTGCTTGATGAAACTTTCTGTTTACATTTAAAACTTGGGTAGTATTTAATGGGCATACAGTGGATTTGATAAACTGGAATGGTCTTTTCCATCTCTCTAGAGGAAACAAATCCAAATAAGTGCCAGCTACACAAAATAATTTTGAGTCCAAAGAGCTGTGATAATTTGAGTCTGTTCAAGGACCAGTTACACCAACGTCAAATAAAGGGAAAAAATTTCCTGTTGGATTATGCTCTGATGTTACTTGGAGTAGGGGCAGGCAGTGGCAAAGGAAGGGCTCTAAAACTAAGTCTGCTGGAGAAGTTTTGGTATCTGTAAAGAACAACTGAACAATTTCTTTATGACAATATCCAGGGCTTGACATGTCTCCTAACCAGGTGTCTTTTGTGCTGAGGAATTTTTTCTTCTTTTTTCCTCCAGTGATCAAGTTTTACATCTAGTTAAATCATTAATAAGTTTTCTCTGGCTTCAGTTGTTCCTAAACCTGCATCCTGCCTCCTCACTCCCATATGGTACTGTTTGTCCTTCTGATAACCCTGGGGTAATGTTGAAAATTCTCTAAAATGAGTTATCTTCATTTTAATTCCCTGAAATGAAAGAAATAAATGGGGATTTATTTATGATGAAGTCATTAATTACTAATTCAAAAAATCCAAAGCAAAAGGGTACACCAACCCCTAGTAATTAAAATAATAGGTTTTCCATTAAGATAGACTGTGCCAATTTATGTATTTACTCAGAAAAATTTCCTACAGTTTGCAAATAAAGAATGCATTGCACTCCTGCAGTGTGTTTGAGAACAAGTATAGATAAATCCTTGACATTCATTTTAAAGTAAAAACATTTGGCAGCCTGAGAAACTTGCTGCTGGAGATTATAAATGCCTATCATTCTGAATTCAGCATGATATTTACTAGTTTAATTTTTACATCTTATGGTTTGGATATAGCTGTATATTGTATAATTTCAAATGCTGGAAGCATATACAAGCAGTTAAACAAGCAATAGGCTGCAGCATAAAACAAGCCTTTCGTCTGGAAATCTAGCTAGTTCATTTCCTCAAAATATGAAGTCTGCCTCTCTTTGTATCTTTCAAAAAGTATTTCCATGTGCTGCAATTTACCATCATTTAATCTGTTTGGAAAAGTAAAATAATAAAGCCCTAGCTTGTTTCTTGTCTAAATGGTAGCTATGATTGTCTCATTAGGGTGGTTCAAAAGCTGGGGGGACAAAAATGTCCTTGTAAAGACATGCAGACAGAGCAAAGTGTTAATTATTGGATGCTAATGGATGAGTATTATTCATAATTTACTTTTACACTATTTTTTATTAAAATAATGGTCTTTCTATGGCTGCAGCGGTCAAAACCAAAAAGCTAGTAGATGTCATTTTTAACTATGTAGCATAGAGAATAATTGTAATGTGTTGCACAGAGTGATGCATTAACTGCTGAGTTTTAGTGGCTGTAGCATACAATCACTGCTGTCTCCATCATCTGTAAGATGTACTGTTTTGTATGTGAGCCTCAGAAATCTCTCTGAGAAAGGCAATCCTATGGGGGGGTATAGACTTAGGATATCACAGACCCCAAATCTTTAAAAAGCATCACTGGTGTTTTTGGTGCTCAAAGCATGATAAAAATATGGATTGTCAGCAGATGTTCTTCTGGGCTGCAGAGACCTTCTACAAATAGGTCTGAAGCTTATTTTCATTTGGTAATAAATAGGCGTGGCAACCAGAAGGTAGAGCAGACCTCTCTGCTTCATCCATCAGCACATAGCAGATGTTACAATGTTGAACTTATAATATTTCAGTCAAATACAACCTAACAGGTCACATGTTTGCAGCAGGATAGCATACTTTTCAAGAAGTGAAATAGAAAAGTGTTGAGGAAAGGGTATTCAGATGAATTGTTGAAGTTAAATCCAGCATTAAATCCCTAAGAAAGTCTTCTCATATGTGAAGGCATAGAGAAGGTCCATGATGAAGTGCAATTTCCCTCTTACAGTCTTGCTCAGTGACATGCTTAGAGATCATTTGACTACCTAAAGGAATAAAGATCACAGGTTGGTGGGTTTTGGGGTTTTTTGGTTTTTTTCCCTTGGTTTTGTGTTTGGTTTTTTGCTCCTAGATATTAATAAATCAATATGCTCTGGATGTAAGATTTAATATTTATTCAAAGCATGGGAAGGACAGCTACAGATTAGAAGAGGCAAATCTGTTTCTGTGACAGATAATTACAGATTATATTTGTCAAAGACAGAAGTAACTCTAGTAACTTTTCTTCATGAGAAATAAGAATATTTAGAACTATTAATTAGCGATTGTCAGTACACACACACGCATATACACGCATTTATAATGGAATTTACTTTTGGGGTACAACATTTATTTTTCTATGTAGGGAACAGATGTAAATCATTAAATTTTTCAAAGTGAAGTTTTTCCTACTTTTACCCCATCTGAATTTCCAGCATTTGGTTCTTAGGTAAATACCATTGACAGCGTAGTGAAATAACTGTAGCTTTTTAATACTATTTTAAGAGTTAGAAGAAATGCTAACCTTTTGAAGGACTGTGGAATAAAAGACTAATATGTCAGCACTGCAATATCTGAATAAAAATAGCTTATAATCTTGTCACATCCTTAGTGCAGGTATTGCTGTTTGCTAGACCAGCACAGGCACACTGCTTTCCTCATCGTTCTGTCACTCCCTGCAAGAGCCCAGGGCAACCATTTTCCTATCACTGCTGCCAAGAACATGGCTTAACAACCCTCCACAATCAAAAGAGGGATCAGGTCTAGGGTTCATCCTTCTTACCTGCCCAGGATACAACCTCATCACAGAAATAACAAGAAACTAAACTAAGAAAATGAATGCAGACTGAGAGCAATTTCTATGCCATGTGGGAGAAATCACCCCACAAATCATAGCTGTCCAGCCTCAATTCCCTTCCCTAACAGATCTATTGCTCTAATGAGTCCCATTAATATAAGGTCTTGTGGTCTAATCTTCCTCCAGGACATTAGCTGAATAACAACCAGAGAAGCCTCGCTGTTCTCTTCACACTTGGTAACTCTTAAGTACCCAGTAGTAGGATTTTAATGAGGAGAAATTAACCATGTCTTTCAGGGTGCAAAATTTACAAACTAGGTTGGGATTTTATTTTTGAGCAAGTTGTTTTGTTTTTTTTTTTTTGAGACAGATGAGGGATATTTCCCCGTCATTAAGATGTTAATGGAATGCTGACAAGTGTTTTGTATTTTCAACATAATTAACTGTCGGACTATTTTTGTTCTTTCCAAGCTATATCTCTGTGTGCCTTTTTCTCCCCAAGTAGCTCATCATATAATTACGGATAATGAAACAGTTCAGCCCCAGAAACACAAAACCAACAAAAAAAGAGAAGACCTCTGACCCTCTTGATTCTTTCACAAGAGCAAAAAATTGATGATTTGTGAGACAGGTGAAAATAAACATAATTCAGATTACATTCATGCATCTCAAGATAAACTGACCCTCATGCAGGACATTAAGGACACAGTTATGGAAAATGAACTTTTCTATATTTATCCACTTAAATGCACAGATGCTCACTGAAAATAAAAAGTGTTGCTGAAAACTGCTAAAGACAAAAGATGGAGAAACTGTCCTGCAAAGAGAGCTGTGCCACTCTGACCTTCACCATTCTCAGGCTGAGCAGCTGCCAAGTAAATACATTATCCAGGAATAGCTTAATATACAGCATGCTGCTGCAGAGATATCAGTGGTAAAAGGATTGGAACAAGACTTTTTCTGATTTTTTTTCTATACATTGAATGAATTTCATCAGTAGAATCAAATCAAATAAGCAGAAAAAATATCTGTGAATTAGACTCACAGTTCTGTGCCAGGTGCTAGAAAACATGCAATTTGGAGACAGACTGATGGGTACAGTAAGACTGAGGAGTAAACCTTGTCCTCCATCTAAGTGGTCCATAAAAGATAAATGGGTTTTTGAAGAGAGTCTAACACACAAACATTTTGCATATCTTACTGTATGGCCATAATGGCTCTAATCAGATGTGGTATTTTGTACCATTTCCTTACCCAAAGGTAAATGTGTATTTCCCCTTTTTTCACTAGAATGTTCTCACCTGACCAATTTGTAGGCCTAGCAAGAACCACTGCTGTTTAATTTACACACTGGTGGTAATTTCTACAAACAAGGTTATGAAGAGGAAGTGATCTGAAAAGAAAATAGAAGCATGATGAATGGTCAGATAATATCACTGCAGGGAAGTGCTTGAGTCACCTCTCTGGCATTGGAAAGACATGTAAGATGCACTTAGGGGCATGGTTCTGTGGTGGACTTGTCAGTGCTTTGTTAATGGTCAGACTCGATGTTCTTGAAGATTTTTTCCAAAAATTCTACGATATTGTGTTCCTTAATGCATAGCAAGCATTAACTTTGTTCTTTAATTCATGTACTTTTTCTCCATATTTTATTAAAAGAAAGTATTGTGAATACCCCTGTGTTCAAGAAAGTTGAGATAAACCCCAAGCAACTGACAAAAGTTTACACTTGTCATTCATATATATAATTGAAAATAATTCATAATGTACAATGTGATAATATAGGTATATTGAATGAATATGCACTAAACAAAAGAAACAGAATTATTCATTAAAATCATGCTGAAATGCTATAGAAATTTCTTATTGGAAGTGAATTTTATTTTTTTTCTTTCCTTGGTTTAGTTTGGTCCTTTCAAGTAATTTCTGCAGTTTTGCCATTCACTTCTGTGACGACTGACAGTGTCCTGTTGGGCAAGGTCATATTCCCAACCCAAGGAGTTGTAGCAGGTCATTGCATAGGAAAAGAGAGGCATCCTCCTCTAAAAATAAAAGTAAAGGTATTTTGTAATGATAGCATTACCAATCACAGCCCAAATACTTGCCCACTTCCTGTCAGTCTTTTGATCTTTTCTTTCTCTACTTTCAAGCAAGAGACGAAATCTCTTTGTTATTCATTCAAGTCCTCCCCAACACTCTCCAGCCTACTAGCTAGCTTAATTTTCCTGACAAAAGAATTTATGTTTTGTCAGATTAAGGTGTCTGTGTTGTTATTTCCATGGACTGTGAACTGTCCTGAACAGAGATTAACTGTGCACATGATTTTGCAGAGAAATTACTTTAAGATGGTTTAGTCTCAAGGGCATAAAGTCTTTGAAAAGTACTGAACATTCTCTATAACTTTGATCTCTTCAGAATATACCAAAGAGTTTTGCCTTTTACAGTTATAGATGCCTTACAACTATGTGTCCTACAGTAAAAAGGAGCACCTGGGAAGGGAAATTATGGTAATTCTGCAGAATCATTTGTTCCACTTCATGTACAAGAGACATCTCTTGCTTTAATTCACACCCTCCAGTATATTCCTGGGTGTTGGAGCAAGAGCTCACTTGGATAAAATGGTACCTTTTCCCAGCTGTCATAGAAAGCTGTTTGCAACCTTGATATGTGAGCCATGATAGGAGTTGCCTGGTGGTCAGTGGCAAGCAGGAATCACTCACCCATCGATCGTCACATTCAGCACGAGGGCTGTACAGTTACTCTACTTGGGGGCTTCTGCATGTGACCACTGCATCCTTGAATCTGTCCCTGAATTTTTACCCCCAGCGACCCAAGATTTTTCCCTGTGCTGTTTCTAAGGAATCACTAATGTCACTTGGAAGGAATACATCCTTTGAAACTGCTGTCCCACCTAAACTTTCTCATCCCATGCATAAGAAAGATTGCCTCCAGCCAGTTGTGCTCCCAGAGAGAAGTTTGGAGGCAGGGCCGGCACTATTCCAAAAATACCAGCAAGAAGAGTTTTAAAAAACCTTTGTCTTTCATGATGAGTATGTCAATGGAAGTACATTGTCATTCCAGGCAGCTTCTGAGCGCTTCTGAGCACTTCTGAGAAACTGTTTAAGAAACTTCATGAATGACTGACTGGGAGTTCAGGGATTTCTAGCTGACCATCAAGCCCTTGTAAAGTGGCCTGACAAACAGGCTTAGATTTGCACTGTGACTCTCACAGGGTGAATCATTCAGCTTTCATTAATCAAACTTTCAAAAGTTGACTTCAAAGAGGTACACTGTGGTTGGATCTAAATTTTAATGTACCTCATGACACATTGCACTAAAATCAAAAGCTGACTCCAGGAGTAAGCTAAATTAGACTTCACAGATATTTGTAACAGCAATATTTAATATAGCAATGCCAGATTATTTCTCTTACTACCCGGTATTTTAGGATCCTGCAAAAAATTTTATTCACATCAAACATATGCAAACACAAGAAAAGGCAGAGATTATCAGGGGCAGCTGGCACACTTGAGGTTCAGAAAATCCAGGTGTTGGTTCTCGATGGGAGTCAGGCAGAATGCCTTGAATGCTGGATTATAGCTATTCTCACTCTGTGCAAGGATTCCTCAGCTACCCAGCTGGGCCATGGTACAATTACATTTCATGGTTCCCATTTATGTTTGCAGATGAATGGTACTGTGACTAATTTGGTGGCATAATATATAACATCTTAAAATGAATACATTCCCTAGACTGTTTTTATAGTGTCAGTGACTTGGGCCAGACTGGATAGCATGTATCCCAAATGGTGTTTTGGCAAGAAGATAGTCATTTCCAGATGGATCATTTAACAATTTTAATTTTTCTAACTAAACTGCATTCCTTCTAAATTAATGTGCTCTGGGTATTTACAACTGTAGTGATCAATAGGCCATTTAATAGAGATATTTTGGAAAGCAACCTCAGAATATCTATCAGGCTTAAATTACACAGAACTACAGAATAGGGAAAACCATTTCCCTGTCTTTACATGTATAAATATATAATCCAGAAGTAAAAAACAGAAGGTGTTGTGAGAGACACAAATTAATAAAACCATTAAACATTGTATATGAAACCAAATGTAGTTCATATGGCAGATTTTAGTTTCTATCATTTTGTGTTTTTCCTGAATTGTAGCAGGTCTCACTATTCTTCATATATGTGAAGCCTAGAGAAAATTATAATGTACAAGGTGAATTTTTTGCCAACTGAAATCTCCTAGGCAATCATTCCTCATGAATGTGAAAGATATGACAAGAAGATTATTTGCTCCTTAGCTATAAATATTCACTGACCCTCTGTGTCTGCTTCCAAAGGGAAATAAAGCTTTTACAATTTTTATTTCATTGCAATAAACTGTGTGATTTCCCTGCATACACCAAACATTTATTAATATTAACAATTGTGACTTTTTCCAGGCAGCTGTGGGTCAATGGTGAGCTGTAAGCTGAGCATCCCATGTGTCATTTTCTTAAGTTTTCTAGTGTAAAGCCTGAATACACATGTAAGGTCTGCACTGGTTCTGGGAAGACTGAGGGGTCACAGGGGAGAAGCCCCAGAGTCCTGTGTGCTGGCCATCAGAAAACTCACTGGAGCAGATCCATTATCAACCCAGCCCCTTCCCTGGGGAGCAGTCTAGCCATGAGATGAACTGCAAGGTTAAATGCTTTTAGTGCAGAAAGTGACAAGAGATATATGAGATCAGTTGCATAGAGGGAGATAGAAAGGAGTACTCAGAGTACACAAGCAGGTACAGGCAGAGTTCAAGTAGGTTTGGGCTCTCTCAGTCTCAAATGGGCTGATTTTCTCCTTTACACTAATGCAGAGAATTTTCTCTATATTTTTTGTTTTTGTACTTCAGATCCTTGGTTTATTTCAGTACAGACCCAAGCATCCAGTACGTGGGGTGTATTTTTACTGAAACATTTCAAGGCACAATACACAATGTTAATTCAATACTTTTATTTTTGATTGATTGGAAAAAAAAACCTGTAGAGCTCTTGAGTAAAAATGCCTGGTATTTGGTTGATTGCTTCTCACATTTCCATTAGACTGACTGTTCAAAATGAGTCACATAACTCACTTGTTTGCTCTAGTTCTTGTCACAGGTAGACAAACAGATCACCAGTGCTTGCATTAAAATGTCATTTGTATCTAGATTATGTGTGGTGTCTGACAACCTCTCCAATAACCTCTTAATGATGAGAATGGGGCTGTATTGCTACACTTCATAAGAGAGACAAAACAAAATGGTTTTGTCCCTTAAGGGCTAGTCTAGCAGAATCTTGAGTCACAGGTAAAACAGATTTCAAAAGAGTTGAGGTGTAAAGCAGAGACACAGGTCTACAGGCCTGTGTTCTAGTGGACCTGCCCACCCAGGAAAGTAAATATATCTCAGACAGGCCTGATTCTTACTGTTTGTGCTTTTTTAACTGTGATGGTAAAACAAGCAAAAAATATTTTTGTGGGAGAAGAAATCTCTTTTATTAAACCAACAATTATAGTTAAGTGTTTGAATATATAGAAATTATTATTCTTTGGCCTTGAAACAGAGAAACAAGCATTAAATTGGGTTCATTTGAAGGCCAGTCTTTTGTGCCACAATGGCAGCTCTGCAGTGGTGAGCCAGGCTCCATCCCAGGCAGCAGCAGCACACATTCCTAAACCTAGTTCTGACTAATAACACTCTAAGAGGCAGGTTAGAGAAAAAGGTCATAATGATCCATAAGCCCTTTCACATTTAAGATGTTTTTGTGTTTAGAGTTAAAAAAGCCCTGTGATGAGTTTTGGTCTAGCACTGAAACACAAAACAATTATTTAAATAGTGCACCTTCAGAGCAAATGAACTTTGACTAATATTTTGATATGAAACAAAGTGAATTTTTCTCCAGTTTTTTATAAGCATGCTAAGTAAACCCCCATTTTAAGTCAATCAAATCATACTATGGTTTGTTTTTTTTTTTTTTTTTTTTTTTTATTTCATCTAAATTACGCATTGAAATACAACTCTTTTTTTCAGCTGAAAATTCAAGCTTGTTATTTATTTGGAGAATAATTTTTAAATACAAAACAAAACAAGTTTCAACAGGAAAAAATGCTTCAGTAGAAGCACTCCTGCTACAGGACATATAGGCAGTACATACTATGGCTGAGACCAGTAAATTGTCTATGTTAAATCATCAAGTAAAGATATACATTCTTGGGACTAGCTTAGAAAAGTCACTTTCTGTACAAGTAAAAGGAATCAAAACTGTCATAAGAGTAGTTATGCATGTTTGTTAATTTTATAGTAACCGTGTTAACATTAAATAAACATCAAAGTTCTGCCATCTGACTTCAAACTTTGACAAGTCTTGACTTATGTATAAGGATAGAATCACTGGCACCAGACAACATATTGTAATAATTTATCTTATTCCCAATTTTATAATTCTCCTTATAATTTTTATCTCTTTTTACTGGACTGTTTCTGTTAAATATCTTTCTCTTGTTTTGAGATATTGTGGTTTAAATACTCTTTTTTTTGATAAGCACCAAGGGATATGCTTCAAACATATTGGTACCCAGGGAATATCCCACACAGTCCTTCCTTCTAGATATTTTCTTCTCCAGAGTGAACTTCAGCCTCTGCCATGAAGACACAGCTCCTCCTCTCAGACCCTGAGATACTTTCTTACCTTGAAGGAACTTTCCAGAATCTCTCTCACCTCTCTTTTGCTCTGGTCCCAATGTTTATGTGTTACTTCAGCTCAAAAGTGTCTTAAGATGGGTAATTCTTAATGGAAAATTAAAAAGAAAGATTTGCTCAGAACTAAGCCTGTGTTATGAAAGGCTTCACTTTCTTCAAATCAACATTTATTTTGAAATGGATTTGTTCAAAGAAAAATTATTTGAATGTTATTAATTATGTCTTAAAAAGAAGGAGAATGCATTTCTTCAAATAGTACAGTGAATTAAACTTACTTGTTAAAGAGATCTCATGAAAACATCTATATCTGCAAATGTGCTCAAATTTGTGTGGAGTTTAATTATACAAGTCCACATCTTCTTGAGGAAGGACACAAAGTGTCTTGAAATTTTGAATAATTTCTAAGTACTAGCAACAGTGACACTAATTCTCAATGACAAAATTGCTAACCCATGTAATTATTTTATAATCTATGATTTTGCAGTTTAGTCTTTCATAATAGAAGATTGAATATATTGATGTCACATACTCAGCATAAGACATTAAAACTAAACATCAGTTTAGGAATTCATTTCTATTAAATTCAGGGGTCTTTGAACTGAACAGTAACTGCTGTCTAAGTCTCTAATTATTTTATAATCTATGATTTTGCAGTTTAGTCTTTCATAATAGAAGATTGAATATATTGATGTCACATACTCAGCATAAGACATTAAAACTAAACATCAGTTTAGGAATTCATTTCTATTAAATTCAGGGGTCTTTGAACTGAACAGTAACTGCTGTCTAAGTCTCTAGGGACTCTGGGCACAGAACAGCCAGAGGCAAAGCCTGCTCAAGGTATTTTAGGAGGAGGGCAGGCAAAACTAAATGTTACTGTCTCAAGGATATAGATAAAATTAGCCAGCCCTTGGGAGACAAACTTCCTGGATTTGTGTTCACAAGGGGATGAATGGTTTGTTTTCACAGCAGAAACTGCCTTTTCTGCTCAGTGCCCTGCCTTGCCCTAGCAATGGCCATGTCATTGCAGAAGTACCTGACCATGAGGAGTGGTAACAAGAGAAAGCATCGTCCAGAGATGTGGCACAGGCAAAGCAGCAGGGGGCAGTTCCTGAAGAGCTTTAACTTCCATTTTCACCTAACTGTAAAGCTTAAGATTTTGTAAAGTGTTGAATGACATAAAAGAAAGAGAAACCAAAAAGAGATGCAGATGGTGGTGCTAACTGGCATTCTGTTTATGGATGGTATAGAACAGAATTGATTGAAAAATCAGTAAGAGTTTAAGTAGTGATCTCAAAGGAGATAAAATTTTACCTGTGAGGTTGCACACATGCAAAGACATGCCTTCATCTGTGTTTGGGTAGAGCAGTGAACAAGAACATAGGTGAACAAGCCTTCATTTTTACTGTTTTATATTGTTTTTGAAAACTGATGTAGAGTGGAGTTAAAGGAGTCTGTTCTTTGATCCACAACAGTTAACAGAGAGACTGAAATGAAAGAATTGTGTGAGACACCCTCCTTTACGGTTAGGTCCCATTTGCTCCTTATTGTAATATTATTAATCCATTTTGTATTATATTCATTTGTGTGTGAACATATTGAAGTGATTCTTATTAATCTGACTTGAATATGTTTTTTTCACACTCACATTCTGTTAATTTTCCTTAGTTCTTCATCACTGAACACATTTTCTTTAGAAAGATGTATTTATATCTGCCTATATTAAACAACTTTTTACAATATTTAAAAATATGTCACTAGGTACATTTCTTGGAAAATAATTCACCAAATATTTGTGTCACACTGCTCAACTCTCCAGTTTCTTCACTTCTTTCAACAGTTTAGAGTCAATAGAAGTTACATTTATGCTTTACATTATGCACCTCACCTTTCCCACAATGGGATATAATTTAGTTTTACAAATCCATGAAACCCAACTCAAATAGGGCCAAAGCTGCAATCCAGTCTCAATCCTTTACAATTTTTTTCTTCATCACTTCATTCAGATTTGTAAAGGGGCCACTATCTCTTTGCAACAGACTACCAAAGGATAAAATCATCCACTGATAGAGGCTTAGAATAAACATTTCAAGACTGAAATCCATTCATCTATAAACAGAGATGACATGGTTGACATTTGCTGAAGAAATAATCAGAGATTATCTTTTCATAGTGGTAGGAGGCTGAAAAAGAGTTGAAAGACTGGGTTGAGTTCTTTTCTTCACACAGAGAATTTTCTTCCTCCTGGTAAGGTGTGGTAATCATGGTCTTTATGTTTAAATGCAGCTATTGAACAGTCATTGTAATTCAGACTGCGTGCAAACAAAGCTAAAGGAGTTAAGTAATTAGATATATCTTCATGAAGAAACAAGAGTCTTCCACGACCTTCACCTGGAAGGACAGAAATTTTAAAGATAATCTTTGTCTATAACTGTATCAAATTTATTGACTTTACATGTTCAGTGTTGACAGCACTTATAAATAACTTAATAGACCCTGTATTTTCTGTGGGGAATCAAACCTACAATATACCTAAGGTGTAAATTGCATTCAGTAATATAAGTCCTTTTATTATTATTATTATTATTATCCTTGGCATGTCTCTATGGGTCTTTTTAAAATAAATAACTAATTATATTCCAGGGAAATAATGTAATAGAAGAAGTGTATTTCAGGATATCAAATGTGGAATTAAAGAAAAAAAAAAAAGAAAACCATGCCTGAAAGCTTGAAAATTTCCAAGTTAAGCTGGAAGAAACACTAGTCTGAAGAGGTTGGGAAAGACAAAAACCAAAGCAGAACATGTACAAATGACCCTTTAAATGTGGAATAGCAACTCCATTTGCACTGGATTAGAAAACACAATTCTAATACTGCTTTGGTAAGGGAATGTAAGTGTTCATAAGGCACAAGAGTACTGTAATCCACACTGGTCTAGGTTTACCAGTTTTATTAGCAATTCCAAGGACATGGATAATATAAATGAACAACTCCTAAAATAAAAATGTAACACACTCCAGTACAGTGTTCCTTTTCTATAAGACATCTTTACTTCTTTAGTCAGAAAAAAACCCTGCTTTTCTGGAAAAAAAAAAAAAAATTCTAACCCAAGAGTTAACTAGTGGATTTATTTTCCACAATGAAATCCCAAATATAAATCATTCTTTATTTCCTGAATATGGCTGGTTTCCAAAGAATTTTCTGAGCATGTGTTTCATTTTGCTCCCGTGACATCCACTGTCTGGCTACAGATGCAGATGATCAGTGCTGGTTCCCGCCCCTCCAAATTCCCTCAGCAATAGAATTCCCCTGGGAACTTGCTCACAGAAAAGCCTGGATCCCACATGCTCATCCTCACCTCCATGTGCTTTAACCCCAAGGCTGAACTTAAATCAGACAATGCAGGTCCAGCACAGGAAGCACTGGCTGTAGGAGGCTTTACAACAGCAGACCTTCCTCAAAGAAAAAAACCCTGTGGAACAACATCCAGCTGTTCTATACTCAAAATACAATATGGAATAAATAAATATGTGCTAAAAGCGAGCAAACTGAACTCAGAGAACAGGAGGAGTTAACGCAATATTTTCTAGAAGTAATAATAACATACTGTAGTTCTGTTTATTATGCTTCATTACTCTACCTATCTTTCTGGTTTTTTCACTGTCCAAAAAAGTAAATGTAATGCTAACTTACATGCTATCATTAGTCTGCTTCCTTCTACTCCAATTTGTCAACAGTAATCCTCATGTGTGATAGGCAGATGGAAATTTTTTTAGGATTTTATTCTTTCCTAATTCTTCAAGCAGACTTTGTGTCTTCTCACTGTTCCTCATCTATTGTGTCCAGTTCCTTCTTCCCTCATTCCAAAGCCAAAGAAAATTCAGTATTCCAACAGGAGAAAACACGTTCAGTTCACTCATGTCAATCTCTCCAAATTATTTGTATTTGCTTTGCAAAAAACTGAGGCTTAGAAACCAAACCTGTCCAGCCCACGTCTGCCAGCAGACAGCAGCTGTAAGCAAACCAAAGCCAATCATTTTTCATGGAATCTGCAGGAACTCCAGCTTTCTTCCCCCCTTGTCTCCTCTTCTTCCTGCCAAGGACTACACAAAACAAAATCTTCTTCTCCAAAAAGCAAACAATCAGATTGGCTTTTCAGAAGGGAATGGCACTTTATCATCATCTCCTTTGCTCATATAAAAACAGATTTTGTGTTCTGCTGTTTCTGAGACTGGCCCACACACTGCAGCTCTGTCACATGAAAAGCCACCAGTGGATCACTGCAAGGTCTGCACTGGGTTATCTACTGCTCAGCTGGTGCAAGTGGTTACATGTTTGGATGAACCAGTGCTGCAAGCCAGGCCAAATGCTGGTGTAGAAGCTCTGAAGCCATGCTAAGGATGCTGAACCTAAGCAAACAGATGGGATTAAGGGAGAATTCCTGCTGGCTTCATGTGGATGCAGGTCTGGGGCTTCACGGCTTGAGTTAAAACACAGGTGGGATCACACAGGCTGCACTCATCCTCCACTACAGTCCAGTTTTTAAATTTATTAGAAATGTGCCTGCCTGAATAAAGGTGCAAATGAGACCATATGCTAAAATCAATAGTATGGATTTTATTTAGCAGCGACAATGAAAGAGAGAGAGAGAGATAAAAAGAAAGAGAAAGCAATATAAAAGAGTTGGGAGGGAGAGAAAGATAGTGACAGAGACAGATTAAAGCAAATATCACCATGCCATGGATCCCAACAACATTCCGTTGATCCTCTCTATCTGGTCTTCTTTGTGGTAAGGGTCCCCCCAAAAAACAGAGAATCCAGTTGGTTAATACATGTTCAGGCCAGGTGGGCATGCCCAGAGAACCCTCCTGAGCAGGGGCAAGTTTGACACAATCTCTTGCAGCAGACTCTGGGCCTGTTGGATCCCTTTACATCACGTGGAGTCTTGTGGTGCAAGGTCTCAGGGATTAGTCTGGGTAGCACTTTTGGGGGTCTTTGATAGATTGCGACACCTCATCAGCTGCCTTTCACATGAATGTCCCATGGATGTAGCCTTCCTGGGGTTGGAGGTTCCATAGGTGAGCCAGTTTGTGTATGGGAGGATGGGTGTTCACCACCTCTGATCTGAGGTTATGCCATGCCAAAAGTCTCCTCCTCCCCACTCTGTTGCGGGAGAGGTGAGTCTGTAAACCTGGCCTCTGTAGGCTGTGGTCTCCCCCACCCCAAACCCAGCCAGGTTTGGTTGTGGTCTCCCCCACCCCAAACTCAGCCAGGGTTTGGAATTAATTTTCTGCTGGATTTGGCTTTCTTGTGGATGCATTCTTTTCCCTCAGCCTTGTTTATTTTTCCCTAGACCTGAAATGATTGAACAATGGTGTCTTACCTTGAATTCCCTTAGGTGGCTTAACTTACAGTCCAAAATTTCAGTCAGGAATCTTCAAGGAGGGGTGGGTTTTGGCAGTTGTAGCTTCTTTGTACAGTTTTTGCTATAATGGGTAAAACTCCTTCATAACAATGTTTAAGGCATGAACCATTTCAGTCTCTGGCACCTGGTGAATACAAAACATCTCTAGGTTTCTGCCTAGAGATGCACAACCTGTATCAATGCAAACTCAGATATATCATGCCATTTATATTCATCGTAATTTAATTGTGCTAGACCCTCATGGCCCCACTTAGACTCACAGGTGCTACAAAAACACACAATTCAGAGACAGACTGATGGTTACACTAAGACTGAGGAGTAAACCCTGTCCTCCATCTAAGCAGTCCATAAAAGATAAATAGGTTTTCGAAGCGAGAGCTGCCTCCAAAAAAAAAAAAAAGTGCAAGCATATATCACTGTCTTAATTAAAAAAAGATGTGAGGCAGTGCTAGAGTTGAAACTATCTGGTGAGCAGGGCTTAATTGAATAAAATTTTAGTTAGGAGCCTGCATGTGTATGAAACACCACAGAATAAATCACAAAGAAGCAGCAATGTAGCACATGGTTGATCAAAAACTGCAGCACTTACTAAGGAAACATAAAGAGCCTTGGAATGAAAGGGACTGAAAGCAAAAAAGCTCTGTGCTGTTGCTTGATTCCTGTTGCATTCAGAAAATCAGGACTTTTGTTCACTCTTGGTGAGTAGATATGATTCCTCCTAAGCTACCTGAGACATAATCAACTTCTCTTCTCAGTTGAAAGCAACGCAGGGAGCCGTGGAACATGGTGAACTGCTGAGGTCAAAAAACCTGAGTATATAAAAGGCATAACTTGTCTTGATAAAGTTAATGTTGAAGTGGCAATAGAGCCATTATGAGGGCTGCTGTCCCACTTGCTCTTGCCACAAGGTGTTAATTTGTATCTATGACTTAGGTCTTTTTCCGCCTTAATTTTCACTCAAACCTTCAATGCCGAAGGTGTATTTGGAATCAGTTAGGATTAAACCTACATTATGAGAGAAGACAGGCATATTCTGACCTTTCTTGATAATATACACTTAAGGCTCACAATAGCACACAGAAATTAATTTGTATGAGTTTGCCACTTTATCATCTGTGGAACAGCTTGCTCCCATGATGGAGGCCATCCTCATCATACAATTACACTACACTTCGTTATCTTACAGGTCCTTACTTTTGTTGTCAGACCTTCTGGGCAACCAGACTGTTTGTGCAGCTTTCTGTGTCTGCAGCCTCATGAGAGGAAATGTCTATGGAAAACCTAATGCATTTCTTTCCTTTTGAGATGCTTCTCCCCTAGCATTTATCTAACACAGGGTAAAGGCAGAAAAGAGGGATGGGACTGCAGAACCACTTCTTTCCTGGGAATGCTTTTGAAAGCTACCTTTTTCTGCATGTGTGCTCCTGATAAGGAGGAAATGCAAGACAATGGGTACATAAGGAAATAGCAGTTTCTGACTCAAGCAAGCTTTACATCAAATATTCAAGCCCAGATGCACTGTTTGTTATGAGGCATATTACTTTGGTTTTGCATTTGGTGTTTATTTCTATATGTCTATATTTATTTTTTCTGGCTGAGGAGTAGATGCACCCAAAGCACTTATATTTGAATTAATATTCTTTTCTGATATTACTGACATTTTTTTATATCTAGTAATGAATTAATTACATAACAACATAACAATAATAGTACCTTAGTTCAATATTAATTAAAAAAAAAAAACAACAGGGTGGGAAGCTTAAGTTTCTTATTCCACCTCACAGCTTCATTGAAATAGAATTGTAACATCATTTCTATTCTGTTCATGAGGCTTGTATAAAACATCCCTTAACTGCCTTCTAGAAAACTATTTAGGGGTAGGTGACTGCAAAACAAGTTTTGATCATGCTACAGAAAACAGCATCTGAAAAACAAGAAGAAATGTTAGTGTTTGACTCTTGGAACAACAAATCTGTTTGTTAATGGTGAATTCAGCTTAAATATCAAGAAACAGTCATTATAGTGTTTTACACAAAATCATACTTTGGCTTTCCTTCAATACAGTATTATGTAATTCCTTTAAGGTTTTCTCAGAACAAAAACTTGTATATATGGTAGCCTTAAAACCTTCCTGGGAAATGGAGTTCTTTATACATTAACTCGTTCACAAATGAAAAATGCAGACTCTGTAACATTATTGTCTTCAAAGCATAATGCTCTATGTGATTTTTTTTTTTTTTTTAAACTCTCAACACAGTCAATTTTCCAGCAGCCATAGTCTAATAAAGAGGGGAAAAGTACTTATCCTTTCTGGTCAAAATAGTCTCTTTGGGTGAGCCTGCTTCTTTGCTGCTGTTTTGACTGTCCGGCTCTTGAAGGACATGGTGCTGTGCCCCAGTTGCTCCTCAGCAGCCATTTCAGTGAACACAGTATCTACACAATTGCCTCTGACCTAAATTCAATTTCTTCCTCTAATCTCTTATTTCTCTTTAATAATGTCTGTTCAAAGAAAAAAAAAAAAAAAAGAAAAAGAGAAAGAAAAAGAGAAAGAAAATTTTTGCTGTGAGGTAGAAGACAAATACATATATTTCACCTTTACTGCTTCCCTGACCCTTCTGCCTCCAAAATAGAATAGAATTAAAGAAATCTTTTCTTTTATTTTCTTTTCTTTTCTTTTCTTTTCTTTTCTTTTCTTTTCTTTTCTTTTCTTTTCTTTTCTTTTCTTTTCTTTTCTTTTCTTTTCTTTTCTTTTCTTTTCTTTTCTTTTCTTTTCTTTTCTTTTCTTTTCTTTTCTTTTCTTTTCTTTTCTTTTCTTTTCTTTTCTTTTTCTTTTCTTTTCTTTTTTCTTTTCCCTTGCCTTTCCTTGCCTTTCCTTGCCTTTCCTTGCCTTTCCTTGCCTTTCCTTTCCTCGCCTTTCCTTTCCTCTTTTCCCTTTTCTCCCTTTTCTTCCTTTCCTTTCCTTTTTTTCTGTTCATAAAATGATCACTCCTTCTCTACCTCCCTCTTTTTCTGTGCTTCTTAGGAAAGCTGCAAAAGTAAAACACAATGCCTTGAAAATTAATTCAAATTTTGCTGTTGACTTCAATAAAACTATCGACTTGTATGATGTTTTTGCTTTACCTGCAATAGGACATTCATTAATTAGAAAACCTCATATTCTAGAATAATGTGTTGGGGTATAGTTTGTATCCAAACTTATTATTTAGCCTGTATTAAAAATATGTGAAATACATATCTGTGTGAATACAATACCAACATTAACAGTAAGATGATAATATTTCATCTACTTGTTGCTTCCTTAAATACATTCATGTATGTTTTTGACTGAACCCTTAAGAGTTAATTTTGGAAGCCTGATGCTGCCAAGACCACAGAGACAGAGTGTTTGAGAACTCATCTTTCTTATTCTCTTCATAACTGAAAGCCCATAGTACATGCTTATTCCAATGCTGTTTTCTTTTTTGAATATTACATGACCTAGGACTCAATGTGCTTAACAGGTAGAAACAGCAAAGAAATTCACCAGTAAAAAATGAGCAAATTAAGTGCCTTATTTTTGATGAAAAATTATGATCTGCCTAGGAGGTGCAGAATTAAGATTTTAATTTTAAAGCAAAAGATACGGAAAATCCTCCAGTGCTGGCTCTCTCTCTCTCTCTCTCTCTCTCACTTTATTTGCCAGAATGATCCCTCGGGTGGTCACATAAACACTTTTGCCATGGTTTGTTGTGTAAAACAGATATAAATTTGGAGACGATATTACAAGACTTTAAAACCAGATTTGTATATATTGCATTCACTTCTCTACTTTGGAAAGTAACTTTGCATTCTTCATGTGATTTTTCTCATTGAAGATCAGAAGTCCAAGAATTTTGCTGCTGACAGAATTATAGTATAGGTCTTCTAAACATTTTGCTGCATACATAAAAAAAAATTATTAACTCTAATAACCCTAGCTCTCAATAGTGCATTGCAATGTTATTCCTTTAGAGTCTCTTTTGGCAATCTAAAGTTGATTTAATGTAATTCAGTAAGTATCCACACAGATGCATCATCATGCCCAAAGAAGCAGCACTGTCACCAGCAGGCAGTGCTGCATCTTAGCATTAAGTTTTTATACTGCTTTATGTAATATTTTTGTGTAGTCTTTAATTAAATCTAAGACCTAGAGGAAAGTGAGGGCTGTGCAAGCTATTTGTATGCCGGTAACCACAAAGAACACCTAGAAGAAAGTGGAAGCAAATATAACTGTTTGCTAATGTTATTTGCAGTGAATTTCTTGGTCACACGGGTGACCAGTGAAAGGAGCTCTTAACTGGCGCAAGAGAGAATTCAGTGGTCACATGAGCGAGCCCGTGAGCGCTTGGCAGGCTGTGGCTGTTTGCTGTCTATGGCTGGGTGAACACAGAAGGAAGCAGCCATGCCTAGGAGTCTCTTTGGATGACGTTTCATGGACAGATTCCCCAGGCACAAGGTGGTTCTTTCAGGCAGTTACCCAACCACTCCTCTGGGTGAAGATCAGTTCTTCTGAAACCACCCCAGAAGGAGTTGTAAGAGGGAGTTGTCATCGAATGTGTCACTGTGCATTCTTTATGAACATCGAGACAATGATAAGGGTTTTTTTGATACACTTTGGCCAGAAAGTGATAAATACAGCAGACTCCATGTCTGACTGAAGCTGGTGGTGCTGAGAGGGAGCTAACTCTCAAGTCTACTTCAGTAACAGCAATGACAAAAAGTCCCTTTATAGACAGATTTGCAGGGAAATAAAGATAATATGCTGGAGACAGCATCAGAAAAGCCCATAATTAGAAGTATAAGCATTGGAGTAAAATCTAGGAGTTTCCTAAAGGTATCAGGCAGGAATCCCCACTAGAAGGACAACTTCACATCAATGTATGATTTTAAGAAGGTATTGTCAAGAAGTGGCTAAGCAAATCTAAACTTTTTTTTTTTAATTTTCAACCTCAGAAAACACTCATAGTCACAAAGTTCATAAAAATATATCCTAGAACCTTAATATTCAATTTTTTCTTTTTTTTGACTGTGCTGTGTACTTTGAGCCTTACTCTCTCTCCTTATGTTGAGTAGATACAGCTTCCTTCTAGCAGCCATACGGTTTTCTAGCTCTCTATGCCTTTGCTCTTTTCCATGCAACATCTCCCTTTTTTTGCCATCTCACTGTAACTTTGTTTCAGATAGTTCCTATTCTCCTCTTACTCCACTCTTATTTATTCTTGTTTCCTCTCTTTGACAAAACGTGTCTCAGAATGAAAGACAAATTAAATTGAATAAATACAAACCAACTTACAAAATAATTTACTCTTTTGTTCAGGAAAGTTATAAAACTTTGAAATCTGTTAACCAGGACTTTTCAGTACTGGGAAACAGAAACAAATGTATAAAACTCTTCTTCCTAAATTTGTGTGGTAGGGAAAGAAAATGCTAAACACAGACACATTTTCATCTGTACAGAAAAATTGTCATTTGTCCAGAACTGAACATTGCCCGTCCTGGGCATTAAGCCAAGACGATTTAGTGAGAAGGGAGAGAGGAGGCTACACTTGGAGAGGCTATGAGGAAATGCTTCTCTGACAGGTTGATTTAAAGGAATGGCAGCTGTGTGAAAGTGCTGAGGGAAGAATTGTACATTACATTTTGAGGAAGAGAGGTTACTGGGCACCCAATGGAAACAGGTATGAGGGGGTGATAAAAGCTAAAGCCTGTGTAAAATGTACTTGAGACACCTGAAATTTTGAGAACCTGTATATTTGGGGTGATGATATTTTTCCTCTGTAGCTTAATATATCTTAAATACTGAGGAACAAACCTCCTTGTAGCCTGCAGGCAGGCTGCACTGGAATATAGCAGCTGTCTGCCACCTCCCCCTTTGTGTGCCTTCAGATGAAGGAGATTAACTGGCTTTCCAGTTCAGACAAGAATATAGAACCTTCGATAACATGGTAAGAGTTTAATGATCATAAAAATATCCAAATCTGAGTCCAGCAGGTTTGAGTGCAACATTTTGCACAGCTCAGTAGGTGATTCATTAAAAATTAATGCATAAAAAGGCATTGTTTCTCCTGCCACGGTGTTGCTGTGTGTGAATGATCTGCCACAGATGGTGGAGCTGTTATAGACAGGAGACTGGGGGCTTCCATTCTCATGCTCTGAAGTGAAACATTTTCTGAACACACATGGTCTGCTTGTCATCCCATTAAGCTTCAGTCAGACTGTGCTCACAGACAGGCTGTATCTGCAAAGCTGATGGAAGGACTCTGGTAGGTAGAGTTTTAAGACGATTTAAAGATAAGTCATAAGGTGGATTAGACAGGTTGGGTTTCAGGTGTGTATTTGGCACATGACTAAATGAACGAGCATAGCCATGGTACAGGCAGAAGGAAACCCTGGGTGTCACATCAGTCAGTGTCCACTTCCCATGAACAAGGACTTGCTAGCATGAGTTTAGGGGTACCTTGTTGGCATCTTCCTGTCCCATCTTTCATTTATTCTCCTTCTTTCCTATGTGACCTATGAGGCTGCTGTGTCACTGCATCCAACAGCCATGACTTGTCCCAGAGTTGTTTATGACTTTCTCTGGGGACTGTCTGTGTTTTGAACTTCACTTCTCTCTAAGCCAAAGAAGTTTTCCAGAAGGCACAGATCAATTTCGGATGAATGTTTTTTTACAGAGATTCAACTTCCTCACTTTCTGCTAAGGACTAAAGATGTCTCTGCTGAAGCTACCTCCCTTGATCCTAAACATTTGTGAATAATTTATTAAAAATATTGTTTTCTGCATGACAGAACATTTTAATACAATACTTTAAATTGACTGAATTTCATTATCTTCATGCACAATATCTTATCTGGAAATTTTCCTCAGTAAATATCATTAGCATACAGTTGGTGCAGTAAGTCTGGAAGGAAAAGGTGTTATGTAGTTTTGGGAGAGTTATGAGTCACTGCTATTTGATACCCCTAAGAGAAAATACTATAATGCATGTAAGTCTCTATCCCAAACCATAACTAGGTTAACAGCATTTTGCCTTTCCACATTCCTCCACAGACCCAGCTGATATAATATTCCCCATTTCTTGTCTTAAATCATTGCATAATGCTGAAAGGTTCAAGCTTCTTTTTTTCACCCTACATTTATGCAGTGAATGAATAACTCCTGCAAATAATTTGTACATTTGTTGGGTAAACTAAAATATATTTGTGAGACACTGAGATGCAAAGATAGCATGTAAAGGCTTTTGATATTTATTGTTACAATTCATATTAAATAAAATTGTAAATAAAATTAAATATGAAGAAATGAAGGAAAAATAGAACAAATAAAAACTTCAGGATAAAGTATTTCATTTGGAATAGATGGCACAAGCCTTGAATTGTGAGGAAAAATATATTAGACCATGGAAAAAGAAATTTGAGAGAAACTATAAGTCATGTAAAATCGTTCAGGGTAACTGCTGCAGATATTGGTGATGCTGGAGAGAACAATCTTGTTTTACCAATGCAGTTCTAAATAGTCAGAGAAGCATGCTGTAAGCACCTTCTAAAAGAACAGTGTAAAAGAGCTGGAGCAAATGAATGGCTGATTGTAAATGTCGACTTAACCTCTCTGCAAGAGCTGAAGCACCTGCCATGATTTTGTATGGGAAGTGAGGAATTTCTAAAAAATTGCTTTCCCCAAATTACAACTAGTATCTATGTATTTTATTTAGAAAGAGGGAAAAAGAAAGGAAGGAGCTGGAGACACATGGAGACAAAAAGGAAATCTAGACCAAAGGAGCAACATGAGCCACTTTTCACAATCTGGCATTTAGATTTCATTAGTACATCATACATTAATTTTAATATAGCCAAATATAAAACCCTCCTGTTACAGAGTATTATATAAGAACAGAGATGAAAATCCATTGCAGATGAAATGTTGGAATTTTTTCCATTAACTCCAATGATATCACGATTTTTGTTAGAAAGACTTTCCCCATTTAAAATGGGATGGCATGGGTGAGGCCTGAGGTCTGTACTGCATATTCACTGGCAAGGGCTAATATGGATCCACCGCTTCTCTATCCTGTCATCAAACTCTGCTGTATACTCTGGCCAAGTACCTGTCTTAAATTATTTCATATTTTCTTTATTTATCTATCATTAAAAGCTATTTGAGTCAAAGCTATTTGATGTTCACTATGTAAATTTCCTAAAGCAGTGCATTTTTATATGTTAAAATTTGAAGTAATTTCCACTTATTATATACAGCAATATTGATTGAATTATAAAATAGTCTATGGCTATTGTGAGGAACAATATGGAAATGTACTTTATTACTGTTATATTTTAATTTAATATGTAACTCAAATTACCAACAGCATTGTAATTTTAGTTTTAATATTGTTTTGGGAGCAATGCAAAAGAACAGACAACATAAAAATGAGATTGTTTGGAAAACAGTCATCTGAATCTGGTTGTAGTTAAGTAAAGCTGGGAACATCCTGACCTTCCACACAGCCAGATGTGGAAAATATACTTCAAAGTCTTCAAGACCAACCTAGTGGCACATAAGATTAATGGGTGCTGTTCCTGAAGGACATAAAGGGCCTTATAACCTTGGAATCCATGAAAACAAGGCATACATGTGAAGTACAAACTGATTTTTTTAATAATCTGGATGAGATTAAATTTCTTATCTATAGGTGAATAAATGCTTTAAAAGAGGCTACTATCTCTTAAATTTGTGTTTTCATTTACTTAATTTAGCAATCCTTTAACACCGGCTTCATCTTTTACTCAGGTCCTTTTGTGTTTAAGTTTTATCAAAGAAAACGAATTAAAAATATGTGTTTTTAAAATTTAAAGTTAAATATTTACAGAATTTCCACTATTTGAAGTTAATGCATGTGAATATTAATTTCCATTTACTGGTGTAGTAACCAGACAACAAAACAATTTCATTTAAAATATAAATTGAGTTAAAATTTTAAACTAAAAATTCTTCAACTTATAGCAACTAATGCAAATTAAGGGGTTTTTTCCAAGCCAGGCTATCACTTAAATAGCAGTATATTCGGGGAAAAAAAGTATAACTTTTTTTTTATATCATCCTGATAGCAAAATTAAATTAATTAGTAGAATTTCTTCGTATTATTTTTTTTTTCATTTTTCAGCTATTATTTGATGTAAAATGCTGACATGTAGTAGAATATTCACTATGTCCTAATATAACTGTATACATTAAACAAAGGTGTCTTTTCCTTCAGGTTTCATGAGAATAACATGGAGAGGCACAGACACACTTCACAACCAATCTGCCCAGAGAGGCTGTTGACATCAAACTTTTAGCATTTCATACTCTTCTTTTTTTCCCCTTTGAAGAGAGAGGGGGAAAAGAAAGCCAAAAAAACCCACTAAACCACAAAATCACAATAACCACAACTCATACCCAGTTCTACTTTATTCAGTAAAATGGAGGAGCAGGTGACTTGAAGAATTGGTAACAAGATATGAAGATTTTTATCTCCCATGTGAATGATTTGAACACAGCTCAGGTTAATAGTGAATGAATCTGTCCCCAGGAGACTGTTGCTCAAGTGAAAAGCCTGTTGATCATTTTGGTACAATGTCAGTGCACTGTGTAAGTGCATCTTAGTAACCAGCATCACAGCTGTCATCTCTGCAGCCTCTGAGAGGATAGAAAATAATCCTGGGGAATGAAATACTCTCTCAAATAAATCATTCCACTTGGGAGCCCTCAGACACTGAAATAAAAATGCAGGTGAAGCTTTCACTGTGGCTTTTTCTGATTTTGTACTTGTATGTACACATGGGAATTTTTCTGGTTTGGTCCAGAGCTGGAATGAGTATGCCAGGCACAACAAGAAAGCCCAACCAGTAACCCATGTAGCATTACACTGGATCAACTTTGATAAGAGATGAGCTTTTAGCAATTCCAGTCATCAATGCACATATTTCCATTCAACTATTTATCCTAGCCATATCAAGGAAAGCAAAAGTCACTCCTCAACCCCACCTTCTATGTACTTAAATAAATGAATCTGAAATAGAATTACTGTCAGACAACTCAGCAGTTTTCTAGCTCTAATGGAAGCTTTTCCCCTTGGCCCCTCCTTGCAAACACTTAAGTAAATTAACAGAGGATAGACAAAGCCATACACAGATCAAAGGAGCAAATCATACTAAATGGCCTAAGACTATTTAATGTCCTCCTTTTATTCAGAAAATGAACATTTGCTTCTGTTTTCACAAGGTACAGCCCCATTTTAAAGGCTGTCATGAGGATAAATTAACTCTCTCCACCTGTCAGAGGATCTGTGCTTCCATTCCCCTCCAACAGGACATTTATCTTGCATGCAGAATCAGAAAACGTGCTCCAATTTAGCTTTTCAAATAATAAAAAATTTTGAAATAACCTACTTAGGATACCAAGTTCTCTCCATCATATACACACTTCCCCTGTATCTTCTGAAGAGATTTTCTTAGCCCTTAGTCTGCTTTCTTAGCCTTTGGAGCCTTAGTCAGCTCCAAAGCACCTTATTCAGAAAAACCAAAAATCTGCTGATAATTTCCACACTGTACCTTATTGCTTCTTTGCCTGTTTCTACTTCCCTTCAGCAAAGATATGGATTTCTTAAATGATAGAGATTACACCTTTATGCCTCATTTTGTCTTTTTTTTTATGTGATAGGGTATTGTGTTGCTTTTTCTTGTCTGTAGTTCTAAATTCCAGAAGTTAATGTGGTTTATTATCTAAATATGGGCAAAAATGTTCCAATGAGGAACAAGATAATTCCTCAGCTGCTCTGAAAACTCCTTCACAACTGCAAGACCATAACCAGGATTGCCCTCTTATGAGGGATATGAATGTGCAAGACTCAGGGGAAAAAAAAAAAACCACAAAAAATAATGAACAAGAAACACGAAGAGGGGCTTTTAGTTATGGGAAGAATAAATCTTTCAGCAAAATGTCATCTCAGGCAACCCCTATGAGCAGTAGAGGCACCCCCAGCTGGGAAATGCCATGTCACAGCCCAGCAGAATTTATAATGGTAGAGACCAGCAGTGGTTTTTTTGTCCCTTTTCAGGATGGATTCCCTGATTCCCTCTCCAGAATCACAGGATTGATTCCAATGATTCCCCCTCCAGAAAACATGTGAGCATGGCTGCTGCTGCTCCCAGCTGGGGAAGCACACAGCTGTGTGTGGGCAGAACCACCGTCCGCCTCACAGCTGGCCAGAAGCAGATAAATGTCCTTCTCTGCAACAGGGGAGGTTGAGCTTCCTCAGCCCAAAAGAAACAGTCTTCCTCTGCTTAATAGTCCTTCAGCTGGAAATCATTAAGGAGCAGATAAGAATAATATGATGATGGCTTGGGGAGGAACATTTTACATCTTTGCCTCTTCTCTGTGCTTGAAGTGACTTTGTTAAGCTTGAAGGCAACTGCATGCCTGGAACTGTGCCAGAAGAGACAATCCTCCCTCCCCAGCATGGTCAAACTGGCATTTCCCATTTCCATTTCCCCAACTAAGAGAGCTATTTGAGTTAAATACCTTGAGGCAGGGACCTGATTCGTTTCAAGGCCTCCAAGGTCCTGCTGGTTACAGGAATGGTTTGTCTCATATTAGCAAGTGGCAAGGTCCAAGGCAGGTTTGAATGCGTGACATCCCTTCAGTATTTGCTTTTCTTTAATCTGGCACTCCGTGCTGCTTTATGAGAAATGTATGTAGCCAAAAAAGGGGACTCAGCAACTACTCACATTCATTTCAGCAGCATCTTTCATAGGAATGGAAAAGAGGGTCACTGTTTCTGTGTGTGTGTTTTTGATTAACTTTTAATAATCTTCATGTTTGTTAAGTTGGTGGCACAATACAAGTTTCTTCAGAATGGTATCTTTGCACAGAACTGTGTAATGTTAAAAGCTAAGGTGCTGTGAAATAAACATCTGTAATTACAATTCATAATATTCCCTGCAAAATGCTTCAGGTCCAAAAAAATTGTCAAAGCAGGCAACCAGACAAGTGCACTGTGATCTGACTTCAGCTTATGATGGCCTGACCCCCCTCTGAATCATCACCATCCTAAATGATGCAGGCTAACCCTTTCTTTCTCATTCTCTTATTTTGTGCTTCTCTCAAATCAAATCTTTTCATCATCTGCTGTTTGCCTGCTGTCTTTGGTGGGGGTGGGAGGTTTAGTTAGTTTTGTTTTCCTACTCACTGTGTGACTTCAGCAGCAATCTTTCTTTAAAATTATTGTTCTTCATTTTTGAATGACTAATTTCTTTCTATATAGATGACTCATGACAGCATTCACTTGTGAGATACAAGTGAGTGCTGGAGGCCTTTGAAACAGCAAAAGTAAGTCAGTGCCAGAGGAAGACACCCAAAATTAGGTGCTGTTTGTTCCTTGGGACATTGGAGCACTGAACAGGAAGTCAAACAACCTCATTTGCAGCCTTCCAATCTCCATGTTTCTCTTTCTGTTCCTATTACACCACAATGAAAACCAGCTGTTTATCAGCTCATAGTTTACTTTGCTGATTGTGGTTTTGGCAGACAAATGAGATTTCCTCTTTTGTGCTTCTTGTATTTCCCACAGTACCAAAGTCTATTAGAGGGGAAGAGTACTGAATATTAATTCCAGACACTGCTTTGTAAAGTTGTACCTGGCACTCCTGCATTAACATTCCAGTTAAAATACATTAACATTCCCAGACCCAGCTCTGACCTCACTTGTGCTGATTTTACACTTATATAACTGCTGACAGCTCAGGACTTGTCCTTAATTTACACTGAGCTGCTTTTACTGCATGTTTGCAATGTTTACAAATGCTTGGTTATTTACTGTACTTCTATTTATCATCCTATTTTGTAACGAAGATTTCTATCATTTATCTCGCAAGGCTGAGGCATGCATCACAATAGATAGCATATTTTTTATTATTTTCTTTACAGTTTGATTTCTTTTCATTCTTTCAATATTCTTTCTCTTAATCATCCTTCTTAATTAATATTCCCATAAGTTATGTAAAACATTTGCTCTCCATTGCTCTGCACCCCTTTCTAGATCTTGCTAAAACATTTCTCATGTGAGGACTAGAAACTTCTAATGGCATTTTTCAGTCATTAAGAAAGCCAGCAGCAGAATAGAGACAACCTGCTTCCCAGCTCCGAGCCAGAAGACCACTTTTCCCTGCACTTTTCATTGTTCTTGGCTGCTTTGAATCCTCCAAACTTCTGAGTTGAATAAGTATTTACTAGAAACCGATGAATAAACCTAATGAATGTTCTGTGACCAGTCAAATTCATGGGCTCCTTGTTTCCCTTCATTTATTTATACCCAGGGGGATTATAATTACTTTTATTCTAAGTTTCTAAAGCAAATTAAAGGTAATTGACAGCCCTGTGCTGCTTGCTGCTGATGATTATTGAATCAGAGTGAAATTAACTGAAAAGCAGTATTTCTAGACTGGTCTAGTCTAACTACCATTTTTCTACAGTTTAAGAATTAGATTTATTAGCATTCTTCAGCCTTTAGTTAAAAGGGAAGGAAAAAAAATAAATTATCTGTGAATATCCTCAAGTCTTTATATATATATATATTTTTTAAATGCATTCTGGAGCTTCTGATAACAACATGTAGATCAGGTAAGACTAGCAGGAAGTAACAACAAGAAAATCTGATAAAATATTAGATAACCCTTGGGTTATCTAGAATCAGACAAGTAAGTTCTAATATATATTTTATCTTGTTTAGCATGTTTTTAAAACCTAAATTGTCTCCATGCAAATGCTATTTCATGACAAGAATAATAGGAAGTAGTTATGCTCTTACCATAGCCCTGTACTGTCTAGTCAGCTGCTAGCACTCTTTAATACCTTTAATACCTTTTTTCCTGTTTTTTTTTTTTGTTTGTTTTTGTTTTTGTTTTTTGTGTAGTGATTCAATCACAGCTACTATTTTGAGCTGCTTTGTGCTTTGATTTTAAATACATTCAGCTGTTTCCCATTGGTTTACAGTGTCTGAATAACTGTAATAAATGCTTCTTGGGTTCTCTGCTTACCAGAATGGCCTAAATTACTCAGCAACTCACCAGTTTGAAATTTGCTCCAAAGAAATCCATGCCATGTTACACATTTCCACTTTTGTGTTCCATAGGGTTTTTTTCTTAAAAAAAAAAAAAAATCCGAATTTTCCATAGGATGAGCATACTGATTCTTGATTCCTAGCTTTATCCACCTGTTGAGGAAAATTCAGACTCAGCAGAATTCCCAGCCTGCCACCAGGCAGTCAGCTATGAGTAATTAGAGTTGATCTAATGTTTTCCATATGTCACTTGTAAATAGTAAGGGACAGATTTCAAGGTGGTCCATCAAATTCCAACTCTGCTGACATCAATGGAATGAGGTGAATTGACAAGAATTATTGACTACAATGACTACAGTACTTTCTCACTAAAGTCTTTCACATCAAACTACTAACCACTAGCAGGCAGTGATAATTTCTATTGTACCTCACAGGTGTATATATTAGAAGAGTTCTTTTCCATTCTAAATGTGCTAAAATGTTCCAAAAGCTTCTTACCTATGATCTCCAATAATCATATTGCCATTTTAGTAATTATTATTATTGCTGTTAATATCATACTTCTGAAGTTAGTTTTATTCTCTAATCTGTTGCAAAATCATGAACAGATAATTCAGAATTCATTATTTCCTTTGTCTTGCCATTATTTCTAGCACTTGTAACAACTTCTTTTAAATTACTGAGTCCCAAGAACACCCATTTTCTATTGGGAGTTTATCAAATACAATAAACTATGATTAGTGAATGCTAATCATTTGAATTAACTGGAGAAATTACATTTAACCAAGTTAATCTCATTGCCTATAAACAAGCCCTTGATATCTTTGTAAGAAATGGCTGTATCTTTTAGGGCATTTTATCTCTCAGGCTGCAAGATAAGAAAATAGGCAAACTTGGGTACCTCTGGTAGTTGACAATGTTAATGCTGATAAATTTATTTGCAAGAAGCACCTAGTTTGGAGTTGGATGGAAAATGTAGCTCCTGTCTATAGAAAGGGATGTGGAAGGCATCGTGGGATTTAGAGGCCAGTCTGTAGTCTATGATGAAGTGCAAGAACATTATGCTCTTATTCTCTGCAGCACTCACCAAAGTTAGTGAGTTATATGCATGTTGTGGGGGAGATAATGTGTGAGAGATGATCATCATGCAAGGCATTGCTTAGTAACATTATTCCATTTACCCTGACAGTTTGCCATAGAAACAAAGATATAAATCCCAGCAAATCTAAAGAAAATAATTAGCTGTAGTGTAATTTGGGATTAGTAAAATTGTTATTTGCTATTTGCCTTGTTGTTGCCTCTGCAGTTTGATTTATGAGAGATAAACTGGTTTTCTTTAATACCACATTTTGATTTTTTTAGGCAGACTTGCTAATGGCGCATTGTACCTAAATACATGTTGCTGCACTGAGAGCAAATCCTTCCTTCCCTGAGGCTGTGGGCCTTCAATTTCTCGAAGTCAGACTACATAATCATTTCAGACCTTAAAATATGTACCAAGTCTTGTAAGTTGCTTTTTCTTCCACTGCTGTAAATGATGGCCCCTCATTATCCGATTCTTTGAAAATTTACTTCCCCTCAGAGAAGAAAAACTTTTTGTTATGCACCAGGGAAATGGATTAACCTTGACCTGAAGGTTCTGAGAAGTTCTTTGCATGCTTGTATGCATGCAGTTTCAATAGTGCACACAGGACAAGTTGAGAAGCACCACAGAAATCAGGAGACATTACTCAGAGCTGTGAACCTGTTTGTATAGAATTCCCAAAATAAACAATGATGATTCAGGGATATTTTGCACCTAGGAGCCTTGTTGTTTTGTTTCAGTGATTATATGATTTTATACTGATGATAAATTAGCAATGATGAAATAATGACTGTTTTTTGTTTTATTGATGAAAAAATGACTTTCATGTTCAAAACTAATGAAATGAGGAGAATCTAACTGAATATAGCTATTCCTTTTCTGGGGAGAGGATGGATTAAGAGATTGATGTGTCAGTATTCTACATTTAAGAGGGCAAAAATACAATCTGATTTCCTTCAGACATAAAAAACCTTGCATGTGATCGGTATTGCAAGCATCACTTAGGATTTATGTGAGAACAGTTCAGAATAACACAGTTCAATCTTTTCTTCTTTCTCACTGGATTGAAGCATATTCTGTATTAGCTGTATCTTTGCTTCTACAACTATTATTATGTCACCTGAGCAATTTTTCAATAGAGTACTGCTGAAAAGCTCCTTCCACAGGAAGAAAAAAAGACCATTAAAAGAATCTGGAAGATTAAGAAAATCCAGTGGTCTGCTAAAGAGTTTACTGAAAGACTGATCTTCAAAGTCCAGAAAACAATCATTACAAAGTCCAGAAAACAATCATTACAAAGCAAAGGCAATAGAATAGAATACAAACAAAATAAATCTATTTAAAACAGATTACATGGAGGTTGAACATTTTCATTCTACTCTCAGTAAAGTCACTGGCAGTGCTGTGACTGTGTTCAAAGACTAAAGAGCAGGATTCCTGGAAAAGAAATTCCACTTTCTGTAAAGTGATACAAATTATCTAAAACACATGGCCACTGCAAACAACAAAGTGGGATAATCCACATTTTTTTACCATTGAAGGAAAAAACTTTGCAAACAAAGGCTGTATTGTTATTGATGCTGATATCTAAAATTAAACTTTGAAGATATTTGTGCCTGTTAGTGGAAAAACAAACAATCTGATATTGATGTGGAGTGGAACACAGTTGTGAAACTGTGTTTGCTATTCCATATATTTACAGATGAGAAATTGAGTAAAAAATACTTAAATAACCTTCATGTGTTGTTTATAGGAATTCTAAGTATTTAATGATGAAAAAAGACAGTTTATTTTAGATTTCTTAGTAAAATTAGTACTTAAATGCCTCCAAATCTCAATGCACATAAAAAAACCAAATTGTTGTGGGCACTGGAAAGGGGACTAGCCAAAGGGGACAATGTGTGGCATCAACAATTATTTTATCACAAGGAGCTGGACTTTGGGGATTACATTTTTGAGGTCAATGAAGTTACTTGCATTTTGCACTACAGGCAGCCTTTCTTCATCCTGTGTCTGGGGAAATGAAGAACCTTGAAATTAGTTCCATATGCCAGTGGACCTTGTAGGAGTATAAAACAAAGAAATGGTCCTTTTCAGCCCGAGTTCTAATCCTCTAAGCCTACTTTAAAGTTTCAGATTTCTTTTGTCTCAGAAGGTCATAAATCAAAGAAAGTAGCTTGTAACATTGATCTAAAAAAAGCAAAGGGGAAAATAAAACCTCACCACCACCAAACAGACAAAAAAGAATCAACTTGTCTACCTTTATGCTCTTATCTAGTCTGGCTTGAATATCAAGTGCTGGTTAGCATTTGTTTCTTTGGAGGCTAAAACAAATGCAAGAATTCCATCTCCTCAGTACAAATAATTTAATTTTATCAGCATAAACCTATGTGTTCAGTCCAATTGATTCTCCTATTAAGAAGGAAAATGGCCTTCCTCAGATCTTTAATGTGTTCAGACCTAGTGGGAACCAACATGACCATCAAACAAAGACTACAACACTGAAACTATTGAACAACTATCACAAGCCCACTGCAGTGATCTTTAAATAATGTTGCTTTTTATTACCTGTGCTCCCAGTAGGCGAAAAATAGATTGAATCAGGATGAAGTAAACTACTCTGTTTAGTTGGTGCAAAAAACAAGAGTGGCTAAAATGGATAAATTGCATCTGTTTTTTTTAAATTAATGCACAGCAGCTCTTTTTGAGGTAGCAGAAGGAAAGGTCAAAGGTCAAAGGTCATTGCCCAAGAGATTGATGGTTTTTCTCAATGTAGCAAGAAGGACTTGTGAAAATAAAAGTTCTACTTTGCTATGATAAGTCTAGAAGGAGGAAACTAACCTTGTGCTCTGAGTAGAGCTCCAGCATTCTGCTTCAGCAGACCTTTCAGAAAATGGCCCAGGAAGTTTGCTCACCCAGAAAATTGTTGGACTAATCAAAATTGAAGACCTTTCCAGAGCTTAACTTGTCCCAGAGTTTCAAAGTTTCATTAGGAATTAACCATGAAGAGCTGAGCCTACATGTCAGTGACAGAGGCACGCTGATGCCAGGAATGGTGTCTGGCTGCCCACAGCTTCCCCACCAAGTCCAGTCCCCTCCTCTTCCTCAAGACAGCGAGGCAATGTGAGACCTGTTCAGTTAGAATCAGCCTGGCAGGCCCTGCATTATAAAATAATCATAAGAAAGGAGATAGAGCAAATGAAACTAATTTGTCCACATCTGTCATGGTGGATGGACTTCTGAGGACAGGATTATTCTAGAGCTTTGCAAACAGGCACAGCCATGCATGATCTCTCAGACTGGAGGCAGACATGTGAACCCTTCTGCCTTATGGATCTCCTCTCCTGCTAACTGTTGTTTGTACAATGTTGTTTGGTATCTTTCACTGACGTCTATTCTCTTAGGAGCTAACAGTGGAAGGATGTGACACAAAGTTTTTTCTATTTTCAGGTGTAGGGACATGGGGGATCTATATGAAACAGGCATGGGAGCAAGCACACTGGCATTAGGCTACAATATATTCATCATGTATACTGACATTTCCCTTAAAGTCAGAGGCAGTCTAAAGAACTGGGTTCCTCCTCACTTATCCTTGTACACAGACTAATGGCAAAGAGTCTTACAATGACTAATTCAGGAGTCTGGATCTTGGGGTTTCAGCTGCCTCACTCCATTTTTTTTAATTGATGTATGTATTTTCTGATTTTTTAAATTAACAGCAAAAAGCTGTGGCAGGCTCTCTGTACAAATAGGGTAGCTTTCATTTATAAAGCTGCCCAAAAGCCATCCTGTTAAGGAAGACTTAGAATTTCACTGTTTATGGCAAAAAGAATTTGGAGGTGAAACTTCTGGGCAGTGAGAAGAGAGCAAGCTGGGAAGCCCCAGTGGTGCTGCCTGCCATATGAGAAATGAAAATCATGTTGTGTTAAAATAGAGAAAAATCAGACATTATTTGAATTTAGAAATACACCGTATGCAGAATATATTATGTACCTGTCACTTTTGCAGAAAACATCTTCTAAATCCATTTCATATCAGGAATAATATTTAGGAGCATTTAAATAAATATACATAAAAATATAATATAATTTCTCCACCATTCTGTCAAAGTATATGCAGTTTGGGGACAATTTGGAAATCATCTATTTCATAACCAGCTAGGATGGAGATACACAAAAATCAAACAAGCCCTCAAAATCTAACACAAATGCAGCAGACAAAAATACTGATTTAACCTGAAATTAAACTTCAGTACAAACATTTTCAGCCCCAGTAATTGGCATTTACTGCATTTGAAAGTCAAATCTCTCAAGTGCCACTAACTTTACATTCTCTCCTGAACTTTTATATAAACACAAAGAATTGGTAATATTTAATTTTTGGTATCACAACAAAATAAAAAAAATAGGAGAGATGATTATATTATAGAGTCTCAAGCCCCCATTATTTATTTTCTGTCATCTTTACTCTGTCTCAAACATTTATATTCTCAGAAGTAAATATCCTTTGGTATATGCACTCACATATTATTCCAAAAAGAGAGCTTGACTATCAAAATCAATATGTATCTGTTGATATTGCTGAGTATACAATTCCCTATTTAGTTTTTGAAAGCCCTGTTTTCAAAATAAATTATTAGTCATTTAACAAGGTTTGTTGTTGCAATTCAGACTGAGTCTGGCTACACCTCATTATAAGCGCTCTATGTCCAGAAATTTAATTTCTCTTTAAGGACATATGCTACACATTTCTTCTATAAATATACCTAATTTAATAAGCTTTTACTACCTGATAAACAGTAAGATACAATATATTTCTTTTCCAAGTAAATGAAGAATAGCAGTTTCACATAATTTAATGGTGGAAAAATACTAATCTCATTTAGACATAAAATAGAGCACAGAAGATACCTGTTATCATTTTACTAAAAAACCAAAAGTCATTATTAATTCATTCTACATTAATTATGATAGCCATTAATCACAATGATAATGTTTAGCATTCAGATTACTAGAAAGAATATTATAGCTTGGAGATTCAATATTTTATTCCAGGAGGATTAAGTCAGTTAAGGTGACTCAAAACCATTATTTTTGTAGCAATATAATGTCCAATTTTCACCTTGATTAATAATTTATAACTTGAAACTTTTACTAAGTTTTTCACTTTGTTTGATTCATAAAAAAATGCAGGGTTTGCAATCTTTTTTTTTTTTTTTTTTTTTTACTTATGAATATTTCAGTCCAATGAGGAAAAACAGTGCCTCTGAAAAACTGAGCACATAGAATTACAATTAGGCAAAACTTGTATATGTTTGGTCTGGGTAGACCAGATAGAATGCTCATTACATAATAGGGAACATTTTACCCAGATTTATTTCAAATACATCTAGGGCACATAGAAAGAATTCTGAAGAGAGGTCCCAACCTGTTGTATGACAGGTAATACCATATCCACTACATTTTCACATTCACAAGAAGAGGCCATATTTTGTTTACTTTAAATTTACTGTGAATACTTCCCCAAAAATTAAATTGTAAATCTTGTAATTTACTATCATAACAAGAAATTGTTTCCTCTGAAAAACGATTGGCAAAGAAATGTCCTTGAACAACAGATGAAAGGTGTGGATAATATTCCATATAAAAAGACTTGACAACTCAAATGGCAGGCACCCCAAGCACTTGAAAGCATAAATATTTATGATATCTTCTTATTCAGTTCCAGTTTTAGTACAGTTCTTATCTTCCTTCATTGCACACAAATACTCATGGTGCCAGATTCTGCACCTGGGATAGGGCATGTGTGGACAGACTGGGGAATGAGAGGCTGGTGAGCAGAGCTGCAGAAAGGGACCTGGGGCTCCTGGTGGATGGCAAGTTGAACATGAGCCAGCAGTGCCCTGGCAGCCAGGAGGCACCAGACAACCTGGGGTGTGCTGGGGGAATCAGGCACAGCATCACCAGCCGGGCAAGGGAGGAGGTTGTCCCCTCTGCTCTGTGCTGGGGTGGCCTCACCTCAAGTTCTAGGGGCAGTTTTGGGCACCACAGTGTAAGAAATAAAGCTATTAGAAGCATCCAAAGGAGGGCTACAAATATGATGAAGAATCTTCAGGGGAAGCCATACAAGGAGTGGCTGAGGTCACTTCATCTGTTCAGCCTGGAGAGGAAGAGACTGAGGTACCTCATTGCCTTATTCTCTCACTGAGGTACCTCTGGAGAGGGAACAGAAGGGCAGGTACCAATCTTTTCTCTGTGGTCACCAGTTACAGGACTCAAGGAAACAGCATGAAACAGAGTCAGAGGAGGTTAGTTTATATACCCCAGAGGGTGGCTGGGCACTAGAATAGGCTCCCCAGGAAAGTGGTCACAGCACCAGCCTGACAGTTCAAAAAGCATTTGAGCATTGCTCTTAGACACATGGTGTAACTCTTGGGCTGCCCTGTGTAGGAGTTGAACTTTGACAATTCTTGTTAGTCCATTCCAACTCAGAATATTCTATGATTCTACATGCTGTCCTGCTCAAATCAATGTGATATTTCTTACCTGCCCAACTAAGCATGCAGATTTGCAGTACTGTTGCCTGCTAGAACAAAATCCTGCTTGAGACAAATGTTAAAAGTCAAGCTGGCACATCTTATCTGCTGCTCTAAAATTTGGGATCAAATCACTTATATCAGAATTAGTGATTTCAAAATTTTGTTGGAAGTGAAAGGCAAAAGCTGAAAGACAAGAGAAATCAAGTGGCATTTGAACCACAACAGAGAAATCCTTGTTTATTGCAGTGGAACAGTGGTTTTCTGATTTACTGATATAGTAAATCAGAAAGACTTCCTGTGAATTTCAGGCATCCTACAGCTTTGCTGAACACTCTGAAGTATTTAATAAAATCCCCCAAAGCCTCTGAGAAAAGGTATTGGGAAATAACTAAAAAGGTCAAAAGTGAAAAGAGAAAAGAGAAGGGAGAAAAAAAGACACTCATCCAGAAGAGCAGATGTAAGGGTTGAAAACAGGTGAAGTGCACTGACAACTACAGAAAAAGAGAGGTGTTGCTTAGTCAGAACTCTTTTTTTCTGTGAATGAGCAGAAAAGAGAGAATCACTGAGTAGCCCTTTTACACTTTTATTTAAGTTGCTGCTGAGCTGTAAAAGTATATTTTGACTTTTGTGACTTTTTTGATATAAGTGAAATTAGTATGGTGTAAAAGAGAAGTTTCTTTATCTGAAAGGAAGTCACATGTATCACACTTCTTACATTGTAAACTTCTAAAGATTAGAAGTTGCAAACTGTCAGAAGCCATATCTCTTGTAAATCAGATTTAGACTGGACAAAGGCACCACTAAATACGTTGAACAATGTCAGACTGCACTGCTGAGAAGTTGCTATGGATGACCTACTTGGCCTTTGCTGCTCTTAAATCATGTAATTCTCTTTAATGCTTTATTAAGGTTTTGAGACAAAGCCAATGGCTCCTAAAAACATTTGGCAATCCTTTTAAGAGAGAAAACTAAATAAACCCTCAGAGATCCTTCCAGAAAATTTCTGTGGCTAGTGGAGGAGAGAATTCTCCTTCAGGGAGGGCTTTCTTTTCCCCCTTTTTATTGAACATTTCCTCTGAAAGGCATCTAGGGCAATGTTTTATAAATGCCTCTTAGCAGTATTTTTAAATCCCTGTTAGAATGAGATGCACAACTGCTGCTGGAGAGACATGAGTGGAACTGAGCTGAAAGGTACCAGCAGATGCCTGCAACAGTGTGGCTTGGTGAGGCAGCAGCTACCCCCACAGGGTGCAGAAAATGCAGAAGAGGGGCACAGGATCCTCAATACCAAAAGCTATGCCTGTGGTCGGGAAGTGTCAGGGAGCATGAGCCTGGGCCAGGAAGGATTTGGAAAATAGCTGGGCAAAGGACAAGGAAGGCTTTGAGACCAGAACAGTTCAGTGATGGATGGAAAAAGATGGGCTAGAAGCGCTTAGAGCAGCTCTGAGACTGAAAAGATAAGGGACAGGAGTCCTGTAGCAACTGAGGAAAAGCTGGGAAGCCACTACTCTTTTCAATCACTCAAAAAGACCATGCCAGCAAGAGCACTTTGTGCTCATACTTAATGTCAGTGCACCGAATTCCCTGGGCATTTCTGGGGTAGCTCAGACATAACCCAACTGCATCATATTTTCTCATCAAGAAATACACAGGTCCTCACAGCATGTCTAGCAAGACACTCTTAGTATTCACCCACTCTGTATTGTCTATGACATGAAATACCATTTTACCCCAAAATGTGCTGTCATCACACACTATAATGCACACACTGCACTAGTTAGTTAGTATGTGTCCTAAAATATCATAAATAAGGTTGGAAGATAGTGGAAAATTAAAGGTCCTAGAGAGCAGTAGATGAACCCAAAGGTTCTAGGACCTACCACAGAAAGAAGCTGCCCCAAAAGGGCAATTTATCTTTGCTTTACTGGATATGCTAATTATGTCTGGGCCCAGATGGAGATTTGCTGTTTCACAGTTGAGAAGTGGCTGGTTTTCAACCCTGGGGACAGGTGAATGGTTGGGGAAGCCTAGATACTGGATGAGAAGCTTGTGCCTACGCTGTTTACAGAGAGACCATATTTGCATTGCCGTTTTCACAGCAGGATGGTGCTCCAGTGCATTTTTCACTCTTAATGATCAACTGACCTGAGCTACATCACATGCAGGTCTCTCCTTTAAACTGAAAGAGGGTAGATTTAGATTAGATATTAGGAAGAAATCCTTTACTAGGAGATTGATAAGACACTGGAACAGGTTGTCTAGAGCAGATGGATGCCCAGCCCAAGAAGTGCTGAAGACAATGTTCAATGAGGCTCTGAGTCTGCTCTAGTGGAAGGTGCCCCTGCCCATGGCAGAGGGTTGAAACTGGATGATCCTTAAGGTCCCTTCCAACCCAAACCATTCTGCAATTACAATACGAGACCATCACCTGAAACTACAGATTAATTTGTGGTGAGAAGAGACCGAAAATATACAGATTTGCTGAATGGATCGCAGGTTTCCTTAAGGAGAGCCATCTTATGGGATGCTGCAGGTGCAAGTCCTCCCTTTTCTCTTTCCCAGGTGAGACCTGAGCTGGGGATTGCTGGGCATGCTCGATATCAGAGTGATTTGCAGGCTGCCTGAGGATATTCTGATGGGCCTGAGAGGGCAGCTCCTCTCTGCCAGCCTCCTCCAGCCACACTGTGCTCAGGATGTCCTGGAGAGCACTCCTGGAGTCAGACACTGTAGGCACTCCAAGGATTCATTTTGAAAGCTGGACAAAAGCTTTGGGAGGTCTATAGTTGTGCAACATGGACAAAGGCAGAAGCTTTTCATTTGTTAATATATCCAAACACACATTCAACACAGACCCACTATATCTGCTGTATCTTTGCCATGCAGAATTCCTCTAAAACTCCTGAGACTTGTACTGCTTTCATTTTGAGAAATGCCAGAAAAATTATAGATGCCTTCTCTTGTAAAAGAGGGAATATATTTCAAATGAGCCTTATATATCACTGATATCTTTTAAAATGAACATTTAGAAAGTTAACTTCTGTTTTTATTAACTTTTGTACTATTTTCTCTAGAGAAAGAGAAATGTTGAAAGTTGCTCCAGGAGTATGGACAGTTATTTGATGGAAAGAGAGCTGACATTTTATATATAAACACATATAAATAAATATTTTCTATGGAATCACTGTTGTAATACAATTAATTTCATTCCCCTTACAAGTTTTTGCATATTAGCTGGAGGAAGAACTAAATGTATATATTCTCTGCATGTTTCTGCAACTGGGTAAGCGTCTATATCCCAAAAAATCCCTTCAAAATCCCTGTGTTGTAGTCTGTGGCTTCATTAAAGCAGCATACAACACTCTTCCATAATGTGCATATTCTGTTGTGAGGAATAGAATAATTTTCTCTGTTTAACAGACTAATATGTAAAGCAGAACTGAAATTCAAGTAGACTTATTTTCTTTGCTCCTTTGTAACCCCAACACTACATTCCTCCTCATCACTATGCTAAACCTGAAAAGACTTCTATTAATAAAAAATATAATTGGAGAAAATATATTACACCATCTCTATGCCTGTTAAATTAATTATAGGCAAGTGATGAACAAAATTGTGATTCATTATGCATTCTCTAACAAAAAGAATAATTTATAAATCCAATATAATGTTATTTCTTCTGTAATAGCAAAATGAATCATCAGCCTTTAATTTTTTGCTATAACTATCTAAACCCTTTTAATAAGGGGTTTAGCTGTCTCTTCAGGTGTCTAGCAAAGTCTGATAGAAGTCCTCAAATTTTAGTTATGACACTATTGTATCAGCTAAAAAAATTGCAACACATTAATTGCTTTAAAATTCAACTACCTCTTAATTATAACAGTTATTGTTATATATTACTCCTTAAATTTTTACCTTAGATTTTACCATAAGTCCAGCTATATTTCATCTACTGGACTTCACAAGGTATGCCTCAGAGGCAACTGGAAATACATAGGCAAGTTGTAACTTACAACTTTTTTTGGTGAAAATAAATAATTAGTAGTCATCAACTCCAACACTCAGGTATGTTTAAAAAATTGATGCTGTGATAAAGTTTGTTAAACAGCAAACCAGTAATAACTAGATTCTGCATTGCAACCTATTATATATTTTGCAATACCTACTGCTTGTTTCTTAATGCTGTAGCTTGAATGTTTTCCGTTCCCATAGAGGTCACTGGAATTTTAAGGACTAGTTAATGTGCTGCAGTTCCAGCTCAGTCCCCAACATAGAAGAATTTGGAGTATCTTCCTAACAAAGTTTGGCATGCCAATCATAAATTGACTGTGTAACTAGCAGGGCCACCATTTAAAACAGGATATCAAACAGGATTTGATATAACTGTATTTTTTTGTGCGTCACACAGAAAAGACAAAACCAAACTGGCCAAAGACAATGTGGCCTCTGTTCTCTAACAAAAAACGCCCAATATTGCAGAGATTTTGCCAACTGTTATGACCTGTATCCTCTGTGATAACCTGAACTGAGATATATGACTACAAGCTGAAGAATAAAGAAAACAAGTCATACTGGATGGATAGTGGGTCTGGATTATGTACCCTGAAGATCTTAAGATTTTATCTGATTTTAGCCTTGAATCTTTAAACTACATTTCTTAGAAAATGATGCTTCCACCTACTCTGATGAGAAAGCGTGACGCTAAAGCCGACCCATAGCTATAGAGAAACCTTTATCTCTCTACCTGACACACACAGAATAGGAATCCAGATGCTTAAAAATGTTTTTGAATTCTCAAAACATTCCATTTCTTAAATGTTTTCAGCTTGTGATGGAAACTAGACTTTTTATTCTGGGAAGCTTAATAATCAGAGACGATATCAATAGAATGTATTAACACTTTTTCATTTCTATTGTATTATGTACTCGTGTTATAATTTTCATTACTGAATTATGAGTGAGATCATAGATTTGTAGCAAACCAGCATGGGAAGGCACTCCTGCTCTGGTAGAACTATGAGTGTCTTTGACAGTGAGGAATGAATAAGCTCTCTAGGGTAGGCTGTGCTCTCTTGTTCTGTGTTTGCATTCTGCACTGCATTCTCAAAGCTCAGCTGAGGACCAAAGGTTCTTCAGTGCACCCCTGGCACAAGCAATGCAGATAATCCCATTATCTTCCACCTCACAGTCTTTTTCATGTTTCTGTCATCATGGAGAAGTATTTAACATAAGGTGGAATTTATCTTGCCTAATTTTAGCTCTCTAAATGTCAGGAATCAAGTATAAGCTGATTGTTCAAGGCAACCTGTAGTCAGAGAAGAAAGACAGGCTTCTCCAAGCAGCAATTCTTCCCGCCTTGCTGTAGGAATCTGAGTGAACTGCCATGCTCTGACAGTTTCCATCTCTCCTTCCCTCTCTTGAAACAGGACACCAAAAGACTAAGATTAAAGTGACTGCTCAAAAAATTTATGTATTCCCCTAAAACTCTAGTCTTAAATCTTCTAAAATGGTAAAAGAACTGTATACCTCTATTTTTATCTTCTGTATGTATTAGTTTTAGAAATATATTGAATTTCTTAAAATAGATTTCTTTTTCCCTTTATATGGTTTTTGTGTTTGATAACTCCATTGCGATTCTTCATGGCTGCAATAGCTGAACAAGAGTTTTTTTCTTTAAATAATCATCCAAACTGCATTAGGATATTTATTCTTGCCAGGTCACAGTATCTTAAGTAGCATAATGCTTGCATTATGGCTGGAAATGCTATCAAAATTAATTTTACTCTGCTGTCAATGACAACTTATTGTTGGGAGCTTTTTCAGTCATAATGTAATGAAAGAAGAACAATAAAATGTTAAAGAACAACATTGATCTTCAAGACCTAAACAAACACTTTCCAAAAAAACTTAGGGATGGCATTCCTCAAAATGATGATAGTTACAGAAAACATAATGATCTGCTTTATTCAAGAGTGAATCCCTTTTTTTTGAAAACACTAATGCACCACAGTAACTGTATGATGGTAAGATCTGTACGAATAGTATAATAATAAAAGCTTGAAAGACTAAAAAAATGCTTTCATATTTGAGTGGGAAACACTGTCATTTTTCTTTCTGATTTATGAACTCTATGGAAAGGCCTGATCCCATGGAGCTGAGTAAAGGGTCCCCAAGGATTGTGTGGCTGCCCGGTTGCGACCACAGCGCGGAGGTCTCCCGGCTAGCTCGCTCCCTGCGGCCGGAGGGCACTACAGGGGTGGCTGTCCCCAGGTCTCTTCCGAGACCTCCCTGGGTGGCAGTGCACACAGAGAGCTGCAGCTCCCTGTGGCCGGCTGCGGCGTGGGTAACACAGCTCCGGAACAGGACAAAGGACCAACGCGAAGAAACAGAGAGGGGCCACTTGTATGAATTCTCAGGCAGTTTATTGTTCAAAGAGGATTGCAGCACATTTCAAAGATGGGAGAGTATGAGGGGTGGAAACAACTCACATCGATGGGGAGGCATTAGGGGAGGAGAACACAACTGGGGTAGTCCAATGGAGACAATCCAGGGGAGGGAGCTGGCTTGACAGTCCAATGAGATACTGGGGAAGGGGCAACAGACAGGGAACATTCTGGAACAAACAGGGTGTGTTCAACTTGACAGGAAGAGTTAGGGGGCAGTGAACTGGGGATTGATAGGGACATATTAGGAGGCAGGGGAGGTATTGGGGAGACTGACATGGGGATTGACAGGCACTTGCAGGAAACTATTGAAGTAAACTTAGGTCTAAACAATTAGGGGAACAGAATGGGGTAGATGGAACGAACCATTATAAATTGATTAACAAGGAACAATTTTAAAACAACAAACCATCACAGATTGCTTTATCTCTCTTTGTATTGTTGATGTAATCAAATCTGACCTTGATATTTGACACTTCAAGAAAAGTCTTGCACAGACACTAATTTCAGTTTGACACCTCAGTGGCACTTTGTAGATCTTAAAAATTAGGTGCTTATATTTCAATTATAAGAAAAACTGGAATTCCTTAATCCAAACTGCTTGGTAAAGGTGTGTAATGAATGAATACACATGCAGTAAAAAAGAAAATATTACATATAGGGATTTATTTTGTTTAAGGTCAAGAAAGACAGCACATATTGAATATATATTAAATCATTGCATATATTCACAAAATAATACTTGGAACCTGAACAGCATTTGAAGGATTTAAATTCCTTTTTTTTTTTTTTTTAACTTTCCTGTTACCATTGGTAATTTGGGATACGAGTTGCTTCTGTCCTCAATTTTTTTATTTACAGAAGCACATTTTTAAAGTGAACATTATTTACTCTTAAAAGTCACTCCTTATGTTTTAAAAAATTTATGAATAAAACCAGACATGTAAAAGTCTTGCCAAATTTGCAGACCCATGGGTAAAGCACAACTCTGAAAAGAAACTTATTCTATTTAATTATTGTGAAAGCTGTCTGGCATTTGTTTAAGCAATTTTTAAGCATAAGTTAAAGTTATTTATAATACCAGGATCTACCTTTTCTCCTTTGCTTCTATCTTTCTTGCCAGAATAAAGCCGTATTTTTGAAAGAACAAGACTAAGAACAGGTTCTCTCTCTTAGAGATATGTATACAATTTATGTTATTTGTAGTGAAGGGAGTGCTCAGCAGAGCTAGTTTGGATTGTCTCCAGTAAAAGGAAAAGTTTCCATCAATTCTCATGTTTGTTTCTTGCCCAATGTAAATGATGTGTTACAAGACTTCATTCAAGAGCATTTGGGAAATGCTTTGAGACCCCCAGTGGAAACCATTCTGACCATGCAAACTACTCTTAAGATAGACTGAAAAGTCAGTTATATCAGACTAAAATACTCCATGAATCTATGTTAATTCTCTCAACCTTATCTAAGGATTTAAGTATTTAAGACAAATTGTCTGCTTCTCTGCTTGGTTTCTCACCTGTCTGCTTGCCAGACATCCTGAATGGTGTGTCAGAATACCATATTCTTTCAGCCACTGAATTTTCACCTGACTGTGGAGTCATGTTGCTGGCTTCTCAGGGATTTAGGAAGAGGGGATGTCTAGCTAAAGAAAAAACTGAAAATGAGATTGCTGTTTGTTGTTGCTTTTCTTCTTAAATGGATTTTTAAAAATTATGATTCTTCTTTCTCACAGACAATAAATCCAAACTTTTAGCCTTTTTGTTTCCATTCAAGGATATTATTATTTAAAGTGAAATTTATCCAATTTCTGGTGGGCTATAGCTAATACTGTATCTTTTATCTTTCTCAGATTTGATTGTGTGGGAAGCCAATAGAACAGTCAGTCTTTTAACAGAGAATCTTGGGCAAGATATTTGAGTATCATGTTCTGTATTTTTCTGCCAAAATATATACCTAGTGAAATACAGGAATTTTAAATCCATTTCAGATATCCACCTCAGTGGTGACCTTGAAAATATACATTTTTGTCAGGTTTACGTGATAGGATTTCTCTCACTTATGTTCTACCAGAAATTGTTTTTGTATAAGAAAACTTTGAAGGCTGACACAAATGGGGTGAATTCTTACTGTTTTTTTAAACTATTCTTCCAGTGGAAATCACAGTTTTCATGACAGGTCCATACCTAACTCTGTTTAAGTTCCCATACATGTAAAATAGACCTACGGCTTGGATATCCTTGCCTTTCCAAAATTTGAAAGCACCTCACAACTCTCAAAACAAGCAATAACTCAGCATTAGAGCTAACAGAATGAGTTTTCCAATTTAGATTCAGTTACTCCTACATTTTACCTTGAATGCTGTTTAAGTCACTGCAAGAGTAATTAGCTAAAAAGCGCATCTTAAAATATGATCTTGCAGGAGAAAGTGAAAAAGAGAAGAGGATAGGAACTTCTAAAGAAATGGACAATCTTTCACAGACTAAGTATTTATGTAATAACAGTAGTAAATAAGACTATGTAAGGAAGACAATATAAACAAATGTATGAGAAAGGAGCAGAAAGGTAAATATTTCACAGAGAAATGTCATTCACAGCAATACAAATGGTTGTTAACTTACATTTAAAAGAGATGGGTTCAGAAAAGGAGAATGAAGTTGAATATGGCACCACTTCTCAAATGTTAGCCATAGTTATTGACTCCTTTTAACTCATCTTTTTTTCTGTGGATGTCTATATTAAAAGCCTATTTTAGGTGCTCATTACCATAAAAAAAAAATTGAAAATACTGATGATACACTCTAAATTGAGGTTAGATGTATCTATATTTGAATGCTAAAAGAAGTAAAAAGTGAAAATTTATTGTTTTACAAAATACACAAGTAGCAAAAGTACACAATGTCATTCTATTAGAGTGTCATAATTTCTACAAGAATACTTTTCATGGGGAACACAAAATAATCGTGACAGCACATAAAGACATCATGGTAGAGTAGGAGGTGTAGCTATACAGTGACATCAGAAAAAAGAAAATGTGCTGATTCACTGGCTGTCTTTCCTAAAGGGATTAAGAAGTCAACTTGTCCAATATAGTACACAGCTGGCTTTCATTCTTTCTTTCTTAAAAACTGAGCTACATGTCATCTGGTGATTTTCATGAGGTTTGAAGTTTACTTAAAGTTCACAAATACAGCATAACTAATCCAAACTGGAAACCCAGATCATGTTAGAAAACATTCTGTAATTTTAAAATGTTTTTGACCACCTTCTAGTGGAAGCTACTTCAGACCCCATCTGAAAACCAATACAAACATCTGTGCATGTACATCTTCACAAACTGTCCTAAGTTCAAAGAGAATGGTTTAAGCAATTTCTTTTCAGAGAAGTATTTTATGGGACAGACCACCAGAGGGAAGTACTGAACATACTTAAGAGACAGCATTTGAGCAAGTTTTCATTCTTGAATGAAATGCCATATGGCTGGGGGCTAGGAGTTGCATCTCTGAGGAAGCTGTGACAAGTGGCAACATTTATTTTTTGCCTTAGTCTTCTGTGGCTTCAATTTTTAAAGCAGACTTTTCTCCTGAAGAAGAAGTTTAGATTTTCAGCCTCAAGAAGGAGATTAAATGTTGCTTCTGAACACCTCTGCTGCTGTTCACATTTGCCTGGACTCAGGGCCACATATTTCTAGATCAACAATAAAATAACCTCTTGGTCTTGATAGGCTATCATTTTAAGAAAATCAACAGTATTTTACACAAGCCTTCCATGAAAATAATTTTTCATTTATTGCCAAAAGAATAAAGAGATTGTGCAGATACGTTAGTCAGGAAGATTCAGCAATCGCACGAGTTCAAGCATAATGCAGTACAGAGGGGTCCATGTATGTGTCCATCTGTCAGAGGGGAGAAGAGCATCTTTGGTCATAGGCTTGCCAAGCTGGTGAAGAGACCTTTAAACTAAAGTTGCTTAATCCACTTCACCTCTACCAGTCTGATGCCAGTATCAGCAAGAGATGCCCACAACCTGGAGAAGGATTGCAGGTCATCAGGAGAGCACCTAAAGAGAAGGACAAACAAATTCATGCCACTCCAGCCAGCAAATTGACTTCATAAGAGTTCAACTTAAATGCCCCTATCAAACACATATGAAATGTGCAATAAACAAGATGAGTTAGAGATAGATACAAATTATCAGGGCTACAACCTTATTATCTGAGAGTTGTGGTGGAGTGGTTCCTATGACTGGAGAGAATGCCATGCAATAAAACCCTGTAGGGAAGAGGGGCACAAGAAGACTGGTTAATATTCAAGGATCACCTCCACCAAGCTCAGGCGGTCAGATTGGATGGGGATTTGAGCAACCCGGTCTAGTGAAATGTGTCCCTACCCATGGCGGTGGTGGGGGGCAGGTTATAACAAGATCATCATCAAGATCTCATCCAACACAAACTGTTGTATGCCTCTATGATTCTATACATCCAAAGGCAGCAAAAACACCTTTGTACCTCCTGCAATTTAAAAATGTGCTTTGCCTTGTAGTGCAATTTAATCAGAAAACCTTTCAAGGGCACAACAACTTTATTGATCCTAAAAACTTAACAGAAACAACACTATTTAGTCTCGTATGACAGCAGATGGCACTCTAAAACTGTTGGCATGTACATGTATGACTGCATATATGTATACATACACAATCAAAAAACATGTTTCTTTCCAAATAATGAGGCTTTGGAAAAGCCTGGGATCTAAGATTGTGATGCTTTTTTTCCTCAAAAAATATTTGAAATGCAAAATCTTTCCATGCAAGATTTTAGAAACATTGTCACATTGGAAGATATCCAACAGAAGGGAAACAAAATCTATTTCTAATATTTTACTTTGTTTTTACTGTCCTTCTATGTAATAAAAGTCACCTTCCTTGAAAATAAGGGTATATTTACTAATAGACAAAAAAAAATTATACATAAACATGGGTTTTTTTTCAAATGCCACAATGGAATATCTGCCTAATATTTACCATGGATTCCAAAAGGTATTTAACTTGTTAAGACTGTATTAAGAGGAGGAAAGAGAGGAAATATGGAATCTTTTGCAGTCTTCTTTGCATATGCAAGAAATCTGATAATAGCATTATATGAATTCTGTCACCTCATTCTGAAGTTTTGTCAACTTTTATTTTCTCTTATATAGAAGGGGAAAGAAAAATAATTAGTAGATTTAATAAATTATTAAAGCTGGAGAAATCTGAGAGAAGAACAATAATTATTCAAGCAAGAAGTAACACTAGTGGGAAGAGAACAATACCACTTGAGAATAGATTGTAACTGGATGCCAAATTGCACTACTATTTTTGACCATAGTGGGTGGTTTTGCTTGAATAAGGACTATAGTGTTAAAGCCAAATATACATGCAATGCATATGTTTGAACAACCAAAACTCTTGAGACTCTGGAGTACAGTCTGTAACTGGAGGAACAGACCTAGCTTCCTTTGTAATATAAACAGTCCTGGAAGAGAACTGGCCAGTTCTTATAGTAGCTGTGCTAATGCCAAAAAATAAAATAACCTCAGTGGTGACAAGGAGAAAAGTTTTTTTTGGTTATTCTGCTTTTCAGGAATCTCTGACTAACCAAAGAGACTCTAGCAGCCTGTCTTGAAATACTGGACACCAAATTCATCAAGACAATATTCCTAAATTTTTCTGCAGTCCCGAACAATGACTCTATATACATCAGTTTAGTTGCTCTCTAATCCCAGAGGTGCCCACCTGATAGATTTGTAGCTCTTCCTCAGTATTGACTTACATGAAAAGTTGATACATAAGGCATGGCTGGGCCTGGTACTTCTCCCTCTACGTTTCTAGAAGGAAATGGCTTGGCAAGATTTCTCCTAACCCCTTTAAGCACACCCCAATAAGGATAACTAAATGACAAGTTTAATTTTTGCTGCTGTCTCATCTTTTATCACTGTGTAATTGTTGGAATACCCATAACAAAATAAGAAATTTGGTTTTTGGAGGACAAAGGCACACTAAGAAAATATTTTAATGCTCCATTTAACCTCCTGTAAGAGTATCTGGGTTTATCTGGAAAGACATTTAGAAAGAAATAGAAAAATTCTGGAGGATGTTATGATGAAACCAAGCTGTAGAGTAATAACAAAATGAGGATCAATTGGATTGGAACATTAGAAAAAACATTAAGCAGAAAATTTTGTCTTTGCTTAATGGCCAAGACACTGGCAATAAGACAGCTGAATCCTAATCCTTTTCTAAACAGTCTTTACACAGTGATTGTTCCTTAAATCTTTATAAAGCCTCTGATAAGGACAAGAAATCTATATATTTGTGTCTGTTGTAAAATACAGAAAAAGCAGTCTAGCTTTGTGTTGCATTTTGTTGTACAATAATAAATCTTGCATTCTTTTTCACAGTAAGAGTGCTTCAACAGGAGGAGATGGAAATGTTCCCTCTTTCTCCCATAGTGCATTAAAGTGTCTATAATGGTTGAGAAACACTAGAAAATGCAGGTGTGTATCCTGTTGGGTAGACAAGGTCCTTAAATAAGCTTTTTCCTGATTCTAGATGAGAGCTCAGTTTGTATTCCCAGAAGAAGCTGATTGTCTAGCTGTCAACTAAGAAAAGTCAACTTTATTTTTCAGGAGTCTGTTGTGTGCTGGATATGCTGTATGGTGGCTTGTAAAACAGCCACCGAGCCGCCCAGGGACACAGGAGGCAGAACATGTCTGGTCAGTCAGGGACATGCCCCTGCTCTCTGGTAGCATCTGAGCTGGGCAGGACTTTGTCTCAGTTTTGGCATAGGTACCAAATGCCATGTTTTACTGGAGTGCACTCTTTTAGGTTTTTCACTACCATGTGAGGCCTTGGATGCAGAATGCTGGGGACTGAGGGTCTGATGCAAATCTTTGGCTGTTAAAAGTCACTGACAGCAATGAGTTTTTGCTAACAGCTCAAGCCACTACAACTCTTCTAGAATGCATTCCACAGAACATGAAGCATTTGGAAATTGGCTGAGGAAGCCAGTATGGTAAAAATCATGCTTGTGTTGCTCTCCTGAAATTATTCCCAAGCCCTATTTTCAATTTGCACGCTGCTTATTTTCAGCGTTTCCCCTTAGTGTGCGATTCATCTGGCTTGGCAGCTGCTCTGTGCGCAGTACATTTCAAGAAGGAAGGGGACAGAAGCACAGGCATGTTTCCAAGAAAACAGATAAACTGCTTTGGTGTCACTGATGTGGAAAGTGGGTTAGTTGCACTCTCAAAGACTGGTATTCCTGATTGGTTTTGCTTGTCCAGAGCAACATATGGCTGCGCTAGCCCACCACTTGGAGTATAATTCAGTGGATCTTTCCCTTCCCTGAGAGTAGAGCAATGAACTTAGATTTTTAAGTTTACTATTTAAATGATACAAAGTATTCCACTGTTTTAAGGCATCATGTAAAGCTGATTTAGGGATTACTGTTATGTCGCTTCTCTTTTTTTAGATACACTAAGTATTTATCTATACATTTAAACCTTTATCCAAACAGAGAATAGGTAGGCAGATTAGATGACAGAGAACTAACAATTTTCACTCTTTCAAGCACAAAAAAGCATTATTCAACTGACAGTTTTCTGTTAACCTTTCCATACCACAAGCTTGCTAAATTCCCCTTAAACCTAATTTTTTTAGTATTCATATTTTGATTACAAAAGTTAACACAGTATAATCAAAACAAAAGATGGCAGATTTATAAGATGACGATATGAAATGTGTGTAGCCGTGGGTTGTGAAGAAAAAGAGGAACATGAATTATAATATTTGGTGGATCTGAGAATAAAAGGAAGCATTTTCTTTTTGCTTGTTAATATTCAGGCATGTGCTTAGCATTTACCTGACAAAAGCTGGTAATTTCTTTGTCCAAAGAAACACAAGAAAAATTAAAAATCCCAGAGTAATAAAATTTGGTAAGGTTTAGAGTAATATATCACATGCTTACTAAACTTAGGTGTGTATAATGATTCTATTTAATTTCTTATTCTCTCTTCCTCCCACTACTGATTGACTTGATTGGTACAAGCTTAAACTGAGAAACTAATGGCTCAAGGAATCACAGTACTAGGTCTTGAAGGCATTTCATTTGTGTTATTTTTATATTTTTGCAACTGCATTAATTTCAGTTAATTACTTCTGATTTACACTAGTGCTTGTTGCACCAGTAATATTTCAGTCCAGTAATCTTCCCATGCAGAAGGTGCATATTCCATTTTCAAATAAATAATAAATATTCCTGGTTGAAGAAATGTTTTTGTCATGATGAAAAAATAAACCCTGTTTGAAAACGCAAGTTTATCTAGAAAATTTGAGGAAGATCAGCAGACACAAAGAAAGGAAACACTTAAGGAACTCTAAAGCAGAAGGCAACAATTTGTTTGTGAATCTACATTTTTTTCCTTTCTCTAAGAGGTCATTTACTGAGAATGAGCACACATTCAGCTGTACTGGAAACTATGACAGGTAGGTCACTGACTGTGTGATATGAGTGATTACATTGTAAAAAATTAATGGGTGCCATAGCCACTTTGAGCTATGCATGATTATACAACTGCTTGAAATCTGTGGATATGCTGAATAAATGTAAAATAAATGCAAAAAGGCTCAGTAGATATATTCATTCAGTCCTAAACAAATGCTTTCAGCTCTCCCCTCAAAGCCAAATTCCTGAAGACCTTGTGCTATCTAACCACGGAATGAATGTCACAGAGTATGCCGCACGATAAACCCAGAAAGCACCACAGGATTTTCTTCTTATGCAAATGAATGATCCATGGGGCACAAACTCAGGCCTTTGGTGAGAGCATCTTTTCATCTGCCACTACAATCGAAGCCCAACAGCCTCCCAGCTTGCCCCTATCCCCAAGCTGTACTGCACAGTGCTGTTCTGTGTGTTGGCTGACAGGTACAGGCTCTCCCAGCCTCCCCTCTACCAAACCTGCAGCCTCAGGGGGGTGCAGCCCGCCTGGGCACATGTCAGTAGCAGCAGCACACTTCCTTTCCTGTGGAGGCAGAAAAGAGTAGACCCTACACCAAATTTTTAGAAAGATGACTCAACTACAGTCACGGGTTTTTTTTTTATTATTTCCATCACAAGAACAGAATATTGCCACTCAGACACATTCTACCATATCAAGAGTCTTCACTTGCCTTGACAGGATTGTTCACTTGATAGAGGCATCTACCTGCAATGAGCAACCTGTTTAACTAGAAATTTGGTAGAAACTTTCCAGCCTTCAAGTGCTTTCATCCAGCAATGCTCAGGGATCTAAGAGTGTGTCTCTGGCCTCTTCAAAAGAGCACTATTTGTGCTCTTCTTACTTGTATCAAGTAAGAAGAAAAGCACTTGTGAATCTATTTTGGAGCAGCCTGATGACAAGTGGAAGGAGGAAAGGTGGGTGAATCCCTTAACTGGGCTGTGGAACACATTTGAACCTCCAGTTACCTAAGGAGAGGCAACTGAAATAATGCATTCCTGAAATTGCAGGATCCACCTGACCCTGAATTTAATATTAACACTTTTCCTTCTTATTTTGGCCCTGAAAAAATATTCTTGCTCAGAATGGCCTCAAGCATTGCACATGTACCTTGAACACAGAGGTTGTGCTCGATGTGCAGCTGCTTATCTATGAGCCTAAGATGTGCCATGGACTCAAGGGACCACAGCACCTCAGAAAAGAATGGCAGCTAAGCAGCTATTTCCTCGATAATGTACTCAAAAAGCAAAACCTTAAACCTGCATGGCATACTCTTATCCTGACAAGTCTATGACAGAGGGTCAAGAAATAGAAACCACAATAAGCCTACAAAGGTCCCTTTACAGGAATGCATGAGCCACAGACAGGATGAATGGGCCGAGCTGAAATGTAGGCATGTGTATGTGACAGAGCAACCTGAGAAGAGAACACCAAGGCACTCTTATCACTGAGCTTTTAGGGATCAACATTGCCCCAAAAATCTTGTTGACTGTGATGCATGCAACCATAAAAATTTATCTATGTGAATGGAAGGGCTGGAAATGAAAAGACTAGCCAAAAGATCACATATTCTGGGATCAACCTGAAAGTGCATTTGTGATGCATTTCACATTGGCTGTAAGTATTTCTTGTTGATCAGCTCAACTCAGTAGTGGCATAGCAAGAGGCAGAGGTTCAAATTTATCCATAGTTTGGCAAAGAAGGTCTGAAAAAAGATTAAGGGCAACAAATGTAAGACAAGGGAGAAGATGAGAGGGAGTTAAAAAGTCCCATTTGATTAATACATATCATAAAGTGCTTATTTATATACGACTGAACATGTAAGAAAACACAGTACCTGATGAATGAGAATCACCCGAGTCATGACCTCTGCCCTTTAATATTATACTTGAATGAAGGCTGTAAACTCATGCAAAGCCTTATTAAAGCACTGTTAAAGAGATGTCAGAGAGACAGAGCTTCTAGGATTAGTGGATTATAAATGTAGTTATGCTCTATACTGACCTTAAACTACAGTCATGTATTTAATACTGGTATTACTTATGGAAGTGAAAAAATGGTGTTATCTGTGACCACATTCATAGTTTTACCAGCTACTGTTTTCTTAGAAATACTTCTTTTTTATATGATGAACTAATTCTGAAGGGGGAAATGTTGGTAAAATTTTATGGCAACCAAGAGACACTACTTACTGAAAAAGTCATTAGCTAAAGGTCATAACTGCATTCCCTTTAAATGCCTGATTTTGATATATTTTGGAATGCTGCCTACCTTCTAGAAGAACCTGTGGCTATGTAGTTTCAATAATCATACATTATGCCTACCCTGTACTTATTTACATTTCAAATTATAGCAACTTTCCATTCAAAACGCCGGAGTTTCTCTGTAACTCTTCATGTCTCCAACAACAGAAGCTATGCAGGGAAACATGAAAGATGTCTAAAGTCTCCACGATTTTTTTCTTAATCATGGCCATAATCCTAATCCCGAGGACAAAAAAAAAAAAATGTAAAGCACGAATAGGAAAATAAAGAGAAAACAATACAACTTATCTTGTGTACGTAATGGAGACACTAGACCTGCATAAACACAGTTAGGAGTGGGTTTGATTTGTTTCTAAGTGAACACTACTTATGTTCGCTAAGGAAAAGCAAATCCTCTCTTGTAGCTAAAGAAGCAAAGAACTTTCTGAAGATAATGGTTATTTTTAACAGTAGTTAATTCTTTGTGGCTCTGTTAAAATTTTCTACAAATTCGTATCTGAGAGGCTTTGTTAAGCTAGCAAAAAAAAATGAATGCACAGTACCAGCAAATTTGTTTGAAGATTATTTTCAAATGGCTATTTGAATTTATTTGAATTTGTCATGTATTTATAATTAAAGAGCACACAACCCACTTTTATTCTAACAGGTAATCTTTGTTTCTGCTAAAGTCACTGTGAAAGAGCTTGCTGCTTCTCCCTCTAAAGGCTTTCATTCTCTGCTATTGTTAAACCATAACAATATCAGCAATGCAATGCCAGAAAGATTCACTAACAACTTATTTAGTGAAATTCACATCTCTGCTGACTAAAGCCAAAAGAGAGAGAACAAGGGATGTCAATAGAAATGTTCACACATCCTTTTTTCCCCAAGTATGTGGGTACTAAAAGGAAATATTCAAAGCTGTTTTCATCAATGCAAAGGAAAATCACACATGTCTGTCTGTCGCAGACAAACTGACTATTTTTGAAAACTCTGGGAAAAGAAGTATGTAGAACAAACATGAATTTTTGGTTACAGAAAAGCCAAGCACTTCTTGTTGTCCCCCACCTTCCCTAAATCTGTTTTGTTCATACGTAACAAGAAAATTAGTCTTCTTTTTCCCCATATAATTTTTCAGATTTCTTCTATGTACTGTAAAGAAAGCAAAAAATCTCAGACTCCTTCCTTTCAGTATATTTGTAGACTGCCTTTAAAAATGTTTATTAGGTTAAAGTTAATACACTCTAGTATTGCAGTATTTTATCACAGTGTTTTACTTTCTTAATAATTCTAAATAAAATGGAATTGATCTTTTTCACTTATCCTTTTTGTCAGACATATGGTGGGGATGCTGTTTTACTGGTGTATGTGAAACGCTGACCTGATTTTCACAACCATAGACTGCATTTCATTTCTCAGTTATTAAAGGTAGAAACATGCAACTTGAAGTTTATTATCCCATGTGGATTTAGACATGAGACAAATCTTTCCTGGGACACAAATATAGTCATAAAGGAACCCATCCTGAGTCAGCACATCTGGTTTACCTCACCTGCTCTGAGAGATTGGCACTGATTAGAGAGTTTTAGAATTGCTTTCCAATATGAATTAAAACAAATCAGTAAGACCAGATAACACTCGCCTAAGAAGTCCAAAGAAACCCAGATATAAAATTGCTGAATTTCATGTGTTACAGTTGCTTTCTTACTCTTATGCCATTTACTGTCAAAGGGAACAATGATAACACGATTTAAAAAATTAAAAAAAAAAAAAATAATAAGGCTTCAAATAAATAGGATCACAAACTAAGGAATATGACTTTCAGTCAAAATATATTGGTGGAAATTATATTAATAATCAAAAACTAAACATAATTGAGGAAATTTAACCTCTGAAGAGGAAATTTATGCCTCCCAGATTTGAAAGGTGTGAGTACTTCCAAAGCGTCTGTAATCATATGGAAAGAAGGCTTCCCAAATAACCCTTCTTTGGATTTTCAAAATCTGCTACAATGTTTTTCAAAGAAGCAAAGCTCTCATGTGGAAATGTAGTAAGTTGTGTTGTGGATCAGTGCTTGGTGGAAATGTAAGTAACAAACTACAACAATAACGGCTCATTTTCCAAAAAGAAAAAGAGAGAGGATTCTTAGGGGAGTCCCATATGGAACTGTCTTAAGGACCAAGCACATTCTTAAACAGTCTGCAAAAGAGACTGAAATATTACCCAAAAAATATGCAAATGATACAAGAGTAGCCTTGGTGATCAAAACTAAAATTGACCATAGTGTTCTGAAAGACAAAATCGCAAACATTTTGTAATGTTGAGCAGCAGATTAATAAAATGGAAAATAAAATTCATTGTCAGTGTTGTAAACACCCTCAACTATACATACAAATGAAGAACTGAATGAATTTCTACCACTGAAGGAAGATATCTGTATGTCACAGGTTTTGAAATTTTCAGAGCAATGCTTAAGCGAAAGGAGAATTGAGTGCCAGGAATTTGTAGAAAGATAATAGAAAATGAAACAGAAAACTGCTATATTCATGTACAAATTCCTGATGCAAACACCTTTTAATTATTATGACTTGTTCTGGTCATTCCACCTCCAAAAAGATACATTAGAATAAGACAAGAAATTATACAAAAGACAACAGGAAGAGTCAAAGAAACTGGAGAGGCTTATTTTTACACAAGCAGAGACTCACTAGAATTTAGCCAAAAACCCCAAAAGAAACACGTAACAGAAACATGGCAAAGAAGGTTAACATTCCATAACTTGTCATTGTTTCTCATAATACCAGAACTGGAGTGAACTAAATGAACTCCTGAGTCATCAAGTTAAAAACAAAGAGTGGAAGTATTTTTTATTTCAAAATAAAAACATGTATAAGAAAGGTTCACAGATGGGTAATAAATACAGTGATGAATAGGCAGCCTCTGCAAAACTCATGGCACAGTTCATATCGTGAGGAAAATATCCCACTGATTTTTCCTGCCTTACCCTCTTTTCTAAAATAGCCACTTTGTTCATTTTTATAGAGAAGGGACAGTGGACAGAGTTAATTTCTCTTCTGAAGCTGTCAGTGCCCTCAGGTCATACATAAGAACAGGAGGAATCTCCTAGACTTGTTATAAGCACAGTGAAAGAAAGCTGGTTTTGTTTTCCCTTGAAATCCATGGTACACTCAAGGTCCATCCAAACCTATAAGTTCTCCCCAACAGGACTTAATGGGAATAAAATCACCATATTAGGTAGGAGTCAAGAGCATCTGGCAGTATGCTCAGTGCCACAGGTCTCACTTTTATGACTACTGAACTACAGAACAGATAAACAAATACTAACAGGACCACCTGCAGAAAGCTGTCAGCCTTTCAAAGAGTAATGCCAAAAGCTAACTTAAGATCAAGTCTGGTTTTAATGGCAATTTCTTTAACTTCAGAAATTCCTTTAGAAAGTTACACTATATATAATTCTTTCTAACCTTATTTTTTTAAGTAACTGTGTTGAATTGAAGGATTTGTTAAAAAGCAGGACTCTGCTATTGTAAGGAAGTTGTCATTGCCAAGGGATAGGGGTCAGTTCTAGCCATTAATCCACATTTTAAAAGTTTAATTATCAAGAAACAGGAGTTCCGAAGACAGAATTAGGACAGAATAGGTCTCTAAAAAAGCATTGCTAAGACTTCTGCAGATTTGTCTTGCAACACATCATAAATATAAAAAGCATGCGATAGTATCCTTGAAGATTTGGAGAATTTTACCTTACCTCATCTCATAGGTTTTATACTATATTCAAAAAAAGTACACAAGGATTCAAAAAACCACTGTGCAACAAGACCAAGATACAAGAAAAGGCAGTGATTCGGGAATGATAACTATAGATATTTAATGGTAACAGTAAAAAATGCCATCTCTTCATACATCATCTGAGCACTGACCTAAATGCTATTGGCAGTGCTAGGCACTAATGCACCTGCCAATGCACCTGCACTGCATCTCCACTAATGAATGAACTGGGAAGGCAGACAGTATGTCTACAGCTGCAGTCTTTACCAGTCAGTCAGAAATTATTCCCACAGCTTCTCTGAGCCCTGGAAATGCTGCAGCAGAAAATTCCACCCGTGGCTGCAAAAGCGGTACTGCATTGGAAAACCAGACAAAAATGGTTTGCAAGTATTTGTTTGGAAAAAAAAAAAAAAAGAAAAATCTTATTTTTACTGCTTTTAGTTATTGCAGACACACTTTCAAATTGAGCTTTGCAGACTTAAATGGGGTTATTGCTCACAGACTTTTAGAAATGCTGGACTTCCACATCTATCAATGGGAGGTGGATGCTAGCATGAACCGGATTTACACTTAACCACTTTAGAGTCATCATTTTGGTTGCTCTGATAAAATCTGGCTCCAGTTAAGCCAAGTGTCATTTTTGACTCAGTAGGACCAGCATTCTTCAGAACAGAAGAAAACTCCTTTGGTCCCCTTGTAGATTATTTATCAACTAGCACTACTTTAACCTTTCATTCCCATGTTCATTCTCACACATTTACAGGAAAGCACATATATTTCTGCAAATTTCTTGTATGTTTCTGTAGTACTCTTCTAGACTATGTTTGTAGATACTTCCCTGGACTTTTAGGATTTTTCATACCAACTCTAGCAATGCCAGAGTCTATTCTAACCATTTAAGTAAGAAAACACTTCCAGAATATAACTTGTAATAGTTATGTTTAAAGTTTACATTCCAGTCCTCTAAAAGCTGCTTTAAATGTCATTCATGCAACTGACCGTTATCTCTGAGTCACCACAGTAGACCTTGAAAATAAATTACATACTGCACATTTTTTATAACCAAAATAACCTGCAAGGTTGATTTCAGTGGATCAAATCATAGCAGCTTTCTTCTGTAATAAGACAAATAAAAAAATCCAAAGCTTTTTGAAGCTGGAAACAGGTATTAGAACTTAAATGGCAAAAAAATCTATTGGAAAGGTTCCTTTGAAAATGTTTGGAAACCTCCTAAAAGCATATCATAGAAGATTTACAATAAGTCCCCTTGAAGGTGGGTACCATTAATTATTGCTACAGTAGCAATTTGTCCCTTTTTTGATTAGACAAATACAAAATTTTGCAATTTTGTCAGTACAGTTTTGGTTTCAAACTTAAATAATATTAGATATTGCTATCTCCATTTAAACACTAGTTTCACACTGAATATAAATAGAATTAAGAATATAATTTATTGGTAGAAAAGATGTGAACAAGTAAGAGCACACAAATACTGCATTTATGAAAAAAATCAAAATATCCTATTTACTTTTCATTCCATTTATTGGTTAATATCAATCACTAAAGTAATTCATGGCTGGGACAAATAATAATTGAAAAATCCAGGAATTTCAGATTTCTAGTAAAGCAAGACTAAAACTTTGAAAGCCATCAGGTACTAAATATTCTGTGAAATATTTGTGATGCAATACAGTGGAAAACTGAAATGGTAGGGAAAGGAAACAATACATTTGGCTGCATTGCTTTTCTACTGAAGGCAAAAAAATTCTGTCTTGGAGACAAGAGGCTGTCAGTAGCTGCAGATCAGGTACCTTTTCATTCAAATGCAAATTTAAGAAAAAATTGTGCTAATCTCTGTGCAGATGGCCAAGCCTAGCTCTAGCAAAGTTCTTCCCATTGTAAGTTTAAACATCTTCTATGACAAAAATGAACAATTGATTTTGGGAAGGAAATAGTTTTGTGCATGGATTAACTAAAGGAAATATGGATAAAACCAAGATGCATTAAACTCAAATACAATCAGACATCTGTCTTCATAAGTTGCACCTTCAGTTCCCCTTCCTCTCACCCAATGCACAGGTGCCCATAGGTATAGTCACAGCAGAATTCCATGTCAATGTTCACCAGATGATTAAGCCCCTGGCTGTGAGCATCAATAGAAACATCACAGGCATTACAGAGCTGACCACCTAAGCAGCTAAATGTGAACCATCCCTCTCCATCAGTCCCTCACCCAGTGTTTGTTTCCAGGCACATCTACACTCGTTGGCTCTGCTCAAGAATAGGAGTATTGTAAGATTTCTTTACACAACCTGCCTGGAAAGTGGAAAAATCTGCTCAATAGTGTTTGAGTTTAGCTGTAGTAAAAAGATTTGTGAACCAGTCCTAGACTATGGATAGAGCCTGTTTCTTTATTCCTAGAGGGACTATTAAAGTGAAATGTATATGCAGCCCTGAAACCAAGAATGGGAAGCTTCTGCCTGTGAAAGACCTTGCCACATAGCATGTACATTTCTATGGCTTCAGCTTTCGGTGGGTTTGAACTTTCCCACAGAGACATATAGGCACTCTGAGCAGGGGGGAGTAGAGGTAAGAGCAGGAATAAGGCACAGTGCTCTCTGTGACCTCTGTGCTAGACAGCAGTCCTGAGCACAACTATTTCACTGGTCTAGAAGCAGCCAGTGTACAGTATTTGTCACTAACCTACCTGAAATGTCTCTGAAGCAAAAGGATCACTGTAAAGAAGTGCAGAGCATCTCTGACCAGATGGCTGCATGTCCATAAATCTCAGCTGTACCCACAAAAGCAGAGCATGTCTGACACCTCTGGTCAGGCAGCTGACAGTGGGAAGCATCAATGCTGCTGGTATTGCAGGAAGTCTTGAAATGCCAGGCATTAGGTCTACAGTAACCCCATTTTTAAAATCTGTATTAATGACTTACATATTTAAAGTCCACCTTGGTCCTACTAAAACACTTCTGTATTTGGCTCTGGCCTCTTGCTGCTGTGTGTGGATGTGTTGGCTCAGCAGTGTTAACAGGAGCAGAAGGCAATAAAAGTTTATTTTTGTTTTAAACAGTGTAAGCCAATCTGCCCTAGAACGTGCACAGAGAGTTGTTACATTATTTAACAAGGTGCCACTTTTACTTGGTCACTTTTTTAATAATAACTACATTATGCTGCTAGATGTGCCAACTAACATAAGTTTTCTTTCCTCCAACTAAAGATCACATCGTGAAGACTTTCTTTGCCAGAACATGGAATTATTTATATCTAGTAAGAACTTCTATGGACTAGTTAGTGTTGCCAAGCACTTACTCTTTTGCTGCAGATGGTTATGCTAGGACAGAATTACTCTTTTTAAAGTTACTTCTATACTTTAAAACATACATTAACAAGAGAATGCAAATTAGAAATAAACCACAAATGTAGTTCCAATGCTGTGGTCATCCAGTTCAGAAGGGAAGTATAAGGGCTTATTCAGACTTGCCTGAATGTTTCAACAACAGAATTAAAGTGTTCATTTCCTTAAAGGCAAAACCAAGCCCATGAAGATTAGTAATTAAGGGGTTGACATTCTAAACCTGAAAGCTCTAAGACCCATGCTAAATGACTAACAACCTATTCGGCACCTATTTCTCACCCAGATATATGGAGAAAATTACATTCCTGTTTCAACCAGCAGAGAGAAACAAAATATTATCATTGACAAATTTGCTTCTATTGCAAGTGAGGAGCACCACAGGCATCCAACATATGTGCCTTTACACATTTTGTCCAAGCTGGCAAATCTGTTTAGTTGGGAAGGGAGCAGACTGAGTTGAAGAACAACTTGGATTGTGACAGTAGGAGGATACACTACCAGCATTATAGCATGCAAAAAGCACTCCTCAAAGGGCAGAGGAAACTTGCATGGCTAAGGAATGCCAGCATGTGTAGCCAACAGTGTGTATGACAAGCATTAAATCCAGCTGCTTTCAATTCCCCAGCTCAAATGATCAAAACCTCATTCATAAAAGAGTCAGCCTGTAGCATGAATCTGGGGTATGGTGTGACCTCAGACCTCTGATTCTGCATGCACTGAGAAGCTTTTCACCTTTCTGTTCTTAGGCTGAAGCTCAGCTTAGCATTGTGGGGGAAAGCGTGATTGCAGGAACCACGTGCCATTTTTGACGTACCATAGACAATGATAAAAAGGAGGCACACACTGAATGTAAATCAGTGTAAATACTTAGGCATGTTTGTGTGGTTCCCCCTTTAAGTTGTTGACTGGTTAATGTTCTGGCTGCTTCTCTAACAGTAAAAAGAGTCTGTGGGAAGTATAGCTGAATGTATGGAACTTGTCTTGTGGCATTGAAAATGTCTTTAATAAAGGGCCTTTTAGCTTCTGTTTTGAATTATGAGACTTGATAGGCATTTCTGAAGGAAAACAACTGGGGCTCAAACTGGACATCAGAAAACATCCGTCCTGGGAGCACGAGGTAACAGTCACAGAGGTTGTAGGATCTCCATCCCTGGAGGCTTGTTGGAAACCTTTGGGACTTCCAAGGTTCAGCTAGGCAAAGTCAAGGCTGATCTGATCTAGTTTTGGCACTAGCCCTTCTGTGATAAGGCTGTTGTGACTTATTTGTCTGAAGATTTTAATAAGCTAATAGCTAACAAAAATAATATTTGTTTTAAGTATTTTTCAGAGTTTCTGAAGCATGACTAAGCCTCACCAATTAAACGGTTGATAAGGGCTGATTTCTCTGCAAATGAAATAGTAGCAACTGTTTCCTAATGTTCTTGGCTGTCTCTGGTAAAAGCGCTCAGCACACAGAGTACAGCTTGTATATGCTATCAAACTGAGTCTTGAAAAGTAAAAAATATCTTGTCTCCCTCTGTGTTTCTTTGAATCTGTTAGTAATTGTACCCTTTCTTTGACTGCTTTTTGAAGCTTCTCCTTCTTAACTGATATTTTGCATGCAATACAGTATCATTTCCAATTTGAATCCTTGATCAGCTCTACTTGTCCATTGATATCACATTCAAGCTGCTTACATTCACCCTTACTACATTACACTATCCATACTTACCTTTTACTTCCTCCCTTTCTCTTCTCTTCACTATCCCAAAGGCATACCTTTCCTTCCTGCTACTCCTATCAATTAACAAAAAAGAATGTTTATTATTTGTCTTATGCTTCTGTCTTCTTTATTAGTACATATTAATTTAATCCCTGTTTTGTTTTGGGGCTTTTTTTTTCTCATTATGTAGTTACATTCTTCAGGGGAGGGGCTATTTTGAAATCAATGCACTTTATATTTTTCCATTTGTAACTCAGGATTAGCACAGTAGAGCCTGTCAGGACAGAAATAACCCTTAGATTACTCCTTCTTTGTCAGCTATTGTCACTGAAGCATATGCCATTGTCAGCTAATACTTAGAGGTTTTCTCCATACTCATGTTCCTATATCATCTCTGCTAAAATATGTTCAGTTAAATCTGACCATGACTTTTATGTTTGCCTTAACATTTATGTAGTCCATTATGTTTAGACTGAAATATTATATTAAATATAAAATCTATACTATTTGGATATTTTACTTGAATGCGATGTTTGATATAAATGAAACTGTTTCAGATTTTAAACATTTTGGGAAACACGTATTGCTGTGTTTTAATCAAATGTGGCTCACACTTTTGATACTCTGTAAATTTTTAAAAATCATTTCAGCTTTGGTAGGACTTGTCCTTCAATCTCATCTATTCCTGGATTTGAAGGGAGAGAAGCATACTGTACACTTAGGCTGCTGGGGTGCCATGCTCGACAAACATAAGCTTTTAAGAACAAAATCCACCTCAGTTTAAGCAGCATTCCTAAACCTGCCAACTGTTTACTTGAATCAAACCCAAATTGTTCAACCAGTCTTCTTTTAGCCAGAAGATATTAGCTTTCTAAAGACCACCATGGCACTGAAAATTATAAACTCTCTGATCAGCTGTCAGATGCCAGCTGCCAGCTCATTGCATGCTAGAAAATAACTAGAAACTCTATGTCTAGTTTAAGGCAGTTTCAAGCCTTCAGAACGCTGGGTAGCTCCAGCAGGGATTTCTTCCTCTAAACTCACCTCCTTCACAGGAGACATTTTCCTGGGACTTCATAGCTAGACAGTCAAACCTCTTGTGTCACCAGATGACACAAGGAAAAACGACGCACCACAGCTTTGGTCACGATCAAGAGACTCATTTATTTTTTCTGACTCCAATCTTTTATAGTTCTCAAAAGATGCCAGTGGATTGGAGGGCGAACGTGCCACCTCTCCAACAACACTGGACAAACTACCTGTACATCCAATTTCTCCGCCTCTGTGAAAGAATGCAAAACAATAGGTTGTTTACAGAAAGTTGTGTGAGAAAGTTCACTACAAGAATGTAAACTCAGAAGGCTTTAGAAAACTCTTGATAACCAGGGCGACACTCTTGAATTGTAGAAAGTATTTCTTTTATATGTCAAATCAGTTTCATTTACATGCAGTTTGTTTGCTGCTAGAATCAGCTATCCATTGACCATTAATTCAATTTTATTAATAGGGGGCTTTTTGGACCTTGATTTTGCACCTTGCTGTGCTTTAATGATTCTTCAAGCAGAAGGCTTTCCCTTGAACAAAGATAAAGCTTAAGTCACAGTGTAGTGTCAGGAGAACATAATAATCTTTTCCTGTTTTCCTTTCACAATGCAAATCAAGGAACCCAAATGATTTTTATGTCGTTCTTAAACTCTACATGGAGAAATGTATTCAGGGACAGATGGAATTCTCTATCCACATGGACTTTTTGTCTCATCTCAGCTGCAAGCTGTTCAAACTTTCCAGTAAGACTATTAGACCTCTCAGCTGGCACAGCTTTCACTTATCTTGTACTTTCTCTCGTCCTGTTCCAATGTCTCTGGTCTATTATTTAATTTGGCAGACAAACACACTCAACTGTCCCAAATATATTTTCTGGCCCCTTGTGTTTTATTAGCTGCCAAAATGTCAATATAACCCACAGCAAAGGAAGTAAGAAGGACTTTTTGTATGAATATATCTGATTCATTAATCCACTGGGGAAAGTTTTCTTGTTTCTTTCTTAAAAAGTGAATTGTGACTCATTGGCATGTTCAGTGTTGCAATATAACACTCACTTCTTCTTTCAAAAAGCTGACCTAAGAGATTGTGACATACTGCTCTATAGCACCTTTAGGAAGTGGCAGTTCCCAGGAAACAGGAGGCACTTCTGGATCAGAGAAGCAAGGACTTTATCAACAACTCCCAAAATGGCATATTGCAGTATTCTTGTAATCTTAGTTGTACTAAGAGGTCTGACTACATATTATTTTGCAGTTGTGCAGTGACCAAATATCTCCTTCTGCATTTCCCACCAGGCTTCCTTGTAAAGTTGATCTAAAATGACAGTATCTCAGTAAAGGGAAGAATTTAGTAGAAAACACTTAACTGAAAAGCATTCTCAAACACTACCTTTTCTGTCAGCCCAAGTGATGAGCAATACTAAACTTTTCACCAAACTTTTTTGTTGCATGAATATAAAGAGGTATTTAATGTAAATACTGATTTTTCTTTAGAAAATATTATGGATTTTAAATTGTATACTTACAGCTGTTTTTTCACCCTTTGTGCAGCTGAAAAATAACAAAGGTTGTATTAACAACAATGTACAATAACAACATCATACATTAATTAATGTATGACATTTTGCACCTGTAGAGATACTTTCTACAGAAATTTTAGTATATATATATTTTGTCCTGAATTTTTAACATTTGGGTTTATTTAAAAAGAAAAATAAACATTTAGGCAGACTGTTTCATCTACAATGCTTATTCAATTGCTTCTTTTTTGCATACAGCTGACTTTTCTGGAAAACTAATGCACTAAAACCACATCAGTTTAAATATTGCAGACTGTTATCCCAGCAGAGCTGGAAGTCTCTTCAGTATGTTGCCTGAATATAGAATCATATATTTATGAGACAAAAATCTTTTGACTCTGAGCTTCTATCAGTATGTTGCCTCTATCCAGCATATTGTTCCATATATATTTTAATATTAGACAGGAGAAGAAAGTATTGTGACATCTGGTAAAATCAAAACACTTACGAATCTCACTTAGGAAGAGAAGTTCCATGCTTCTGCCAAGGCAATATCAAAATCTATTGTGCTGTTTCTAGGGATAATAGTAAGAGCACCCACATTGTGATAGAAAAGAATGTCTCATATGGCTTAATGGAAGAAATAAAATTATGATCAACAAAGTAGCAAAAATAGCACATTGATTTTCAAAAGGTGTCTATTGCTAACTACCTGCAGTCCTTGTTCCAAACCATAATTAGAAAGTCTTATCAGAAGCTCTGTAAATTAGCACTGAAACTAATTTGGTCACGTGGCCTATAATGACTAGTCACTAGTTTAGAGTGGTAAGGTAGGCTGGCAGCCAGCAATGTGTCCTCACTATGCTGATGCACTGCATGCTCCATTCTTCCCACTCTCACATATGAAGATGAAATCAATTTTCACTGGTCTAATTGCCATTTAATTGTGAAGATTTTCCCCTACAAACTCATTTGCCACTAGATGCCACTAAAGGTCAAAGAGGCTCTACAGAAGACTGAGCATTGACAGCACTGTACTGATAGTGAGTGTCTCGCCTTGATGTCCAGAAGATGCACATCTTTTGAAGGAGAGGCAAGTCACACTTCTATTGTACGTGGCTATGAAATGGATATCTATGCTTAATCATAAATGTCACAGTGTCTGGAGATGATTTAGGGATTTTTTTAATCCCTCTAAGCTAAAAGAAAATTAACTCAAACATATCAGGGAATTCCTGTGGGTTCACAGTTTCTGAAGGAAATTGTGCCACTGGAATGGAAAGAACTGTAAGAAAGGTGTAAATGAGACAGCAATTAACTCCTCCAAAGCTTGTTTTAGACCACAAAGGAGTAAAAATATATGTAAAAGATGGATATGTAAAAATTCCCAGCATAATAAAGTCAAGGGCAGTTAAAAGGAAAATGCTTTAAAGTCCTGATATGGGTCCATACTGCTGCTGAGAAAAAAAGGTGAGGGAAAGTTGACAGGAGGGGAGAATGTAGCATGCTTTCTATGCTGGGATTTCTCTGTTCCCCAAAGATCCTTCTTCCTCTTTCTGTTTTGTGGGGAACCATTTACACTGTCTTCAAATTGCATTGTACCTAGCTGTCCTAACCATCATGCAGAGAGTGACAGCAAACTGCATTGTCCAAGGAGAGCTCTGAAGTAATTTCCTTTGTCAGTCCTGTCATGTCCTGTCAGTGCCATTTCCTTTGAATAAGACATGATGTTCTTTGGAAACATGGGGTTTGGTGTTTCCTAATATGGTTGACGCACCAATAAGAGTTTTGGCTTGGTTTGGGCATTTGGTTGCTTCCCAGAGAAGGTTAGAGATGCTCCCAAATAAAGGAATCCGTTCCCAGTGGTTTTTTTTCCTGTGTGTCAGGTCTTCAGTTTTCTTTAACCTATGCATAGGGTACTCCTCTCAGAAATGTGTGGTTTGTTTGTGGTTTTTTTTTTTTGTTTTGTTTTGTTTTTGTTTTTTTGTTTTGTTTTGTTTCTTTTTTTTTTTTTTTTTTTGGTGGAATTTAGGATTTAGGACATTGCTTCTCTTCTTCTATGTAACTCAAAACTAAGACAAGCAATGTTAACACCACTAATATTTTGTATGTTCAAACTTGAAAATAATTTGGAGATAGCTACATGAAAATGTAAAAGACAGTGGAAAGCTGAAAAATGTTTACCAAATTTTTAATTGTACCAACAGTTTGAAAAAGCTTATCCCCTGTGACAAACTCGTCCCCTATTTTTCTCAACTAAGCTGGCTGTTTAAGATATATTTTTCATGAAGTATAAAACTTCATGTTTGCTAATGACTCTATGCATGGAGAGTGAAGCACTACAAAGCATCATTCAATATTAGGTACTACCCTATAGACTGGCTTACATTTCACCAGAAAAGACCATCATAAAAAAGTACTGTTATTTGTGTTAGTCGTTGTGGCTTATGGCGGTTGGCCTTGGCAAATAATTTAAATATGGTGTAAATAAGCAAATTAATTTTAGCAATGTGGAAGGAAAGTTCTATAGGGACATACTTTGTTACTTGCGCCAGAGACAAATATGCAGGTTATTTACTCAATTTCCTTCATAAAAGTGCTAAAATGTGTCCTACAAAAAAGGGTTTAGGACATGTTTGTCTAAGTCTCTGTACAAGTCAAAAGAGCAGCCAATCAAGTATGACTATGTCTGTAGTTTAAAGCAGAGATGGGTAAGATTTTCTTTTATATGGTAGCACAATATCCAGTACTACAGAAATCCACTGCACTCATGTCTACTTCCCATCTGCAAGCTAATTCCTGCAGACCATTCTGCCTCTCTGCACTTTAGGTGATGAAACTCTGCCTTTGAATCTTGGTCAGGGAAAACACTTTGCTTTTTGCTCTGATAATACCAGTGGTTGTGACTTAAATGAGAAGATGGGAATAGAGCTCTCATGGACACATCCAAATCATCACTTACATGACAGCACATGTAGAAAGGAAAGGAAACAAGTGCCAAACATCCAAATAATTGCACTATTCACACAAGTCAAAGAGGAGGAAAGATTCAGCATATCCAGAACTGATATGTGAACTGTGAACAGTGAACTGTGGCAGGGAACTTCTGCAAGGAACAAGTCTGTCAATGAGAAGCTGCCTTCCTTACTGCTATGCAAAGGTAAGAAATATTGATAATCCAGAAGTGAACTGTATTTGTTGAACAATCATTTCACTCAGCAGTGTTGGCCACTGGGGAACTGGGAAGGGAAATGCTTTGGAAAAATAAAACTAAAAACTATAAAGTAACCAAGATCTAGATCATTTGATTAATTATTTGTTTGTTTGTTTAGTGTTGTTTCTTTTACTGTTTTTGTGGTTTTGCTTTCAAAGTTGGGCAAGTTTGGAAAGTGCAGAAACCTCTCAAAAATCATTTTAATTTGGGAAAAAGTAAGGAAAGAAAAGATCTTTAGCTTCCTTCCAAGAGGGATTAAAGACACAAAATGTCTGTATGTACAGCTCAATCTTTCATTACAGTGCTTTGGCACAGGACATTTTATGCAATAAGGATTATTTGGATCTTTTATGGCATTTGGCTTTGTTTCAGAGATGTCAAGATCGCACCTGTTTATGTCATTAACAAATTATTTGGCTTTAGTAAAGAGAAGAGTACTCACAGCTAAACAAATTTCATATTCAGCACCTGAAAGGCATATTTTTATCTGATTTAGGGAAAAAAGGGTAAATACTGTGGTTGCTTCTCATCATGACTCTCCTGTTAGGAGACATCGGTATGAGAAATGCCTTCTGGCATGTCTAACCAGTTTCACTAACCCCACCTGCAAAGCTGTCACTGTGGATCCAAACACTATCTCCTGTCTGCCACTTCCAGTGTGTACTGCAGCCATGTGTGGCCCTTCAGCTGAAGAACTTGTGGTATTTTGTGCTTTTTTCAATCACTACTCCGATTGCCACCAGTCAGTCAACTGTAACTGGCTCAAAGAGTGTCAACTTAAGGAAGTGCAAGACCTGTAACTTGCCATAGACTTTCAACATCAGGCACTCAACATTCAAGATCAGGCAAATAAGGGCTCTTAAACAACCACTGAGTTATACAAATGTTTTTCACACTGATCTTTTCAAACACAGAGAAATGCATTTCCTCTATGTAAAATAGTATCAATGAGATGCCAATGCCTGTTGCTAGATTAAGGGACCCTGTGTTTTCATTCCTTCCCAGTGTAATGAGGTCATACCTTCATTGCAGAGAGTTTGGTAGATATCTATTTTTAGAAGCATTTCTGCAATTGCATAAATGACAATTACAAGCAAAATAGAACCCAAGGTGGTACTGCCTTCAAAGCACCTCAACAACTGTCTCAGGTTAGCAGAGATAAAAGATGTAATAAAAAAATAGGAAAGAAAAGGCTATTTTACATCTCTGGAAAGAAATAACAGTTCATCTTCACACTTACATTTTAGATTCTGTGATTATAGAAGTCATTAGTTTATATTGTTTAAATGTTGTCTTAACTTTAACACTCATAAAAAAAGTCCAGAGGTGTGTAATTGGAATGAACTGTAAGCTGAAGAATAAGAACTGTATAGAAGGATCAGGGGAATTATGTTATTTTTGCTTATAGCAGAGATGACTGAATTGTGAGGGGAAAGATGGGCCAATGGTCTTCACATATCTTAAATGTAACTGTCAGAGAAAAGAACATAAACTGCACTCTTTGTTCTCTGAGAGAAGAACTAGGGGTAATAAGCAAAAAATGTAGCAAGTATCTGTATTAGACATTATAAAAGAGATGTATAACTGTCTGATAGTTATTTATTAGAATAGTTTGCCCTGGGACCATGAAATTACCATGACTCTTAGGCTTCAGGAAGCAGTAAGATGGTCATCTTTCAGGGGTGGTTCAGAAACAGCTGCTCTTGTCTTTGTCTTTGACCTGCAACATTATGTCTGGATTTACTTTCTATAACTCCAGAACTGGCCCAGTCAGAAGATGCAGAAGCTGGCATAGCCTGTGCTGTCAGAAGCTGGCATGGTGTGTCTGCCAGCACAGAGTATCTTATGTAGGAAAGCTGCCATAAAGTATATCAGACAAGTACTGCTGGCTCAGTGTATCTGTCAGCTTCCATATATACTATGGCAAGGATTTAATATTTAATTCATTTGAAGAAGTGTTGTACAAGAGGCAGAGAGAGAGAAGAAAAACTCTAAGAGGACAGGCAAAGGTCTTTATGATATGTGGAATCCTACTAATATTTTTTCAGATTGGGAAAGTTTTGACAGCCGATTCTCTGAGGTGATACAAAGTCTACTATAACAGACATACAATCAGTAACATATATACAATCAGTCCATACTGCTTGCATGTGCTTTCATGTGTATTTGGTGTATTTGGTCTAAACTGGAAAACAGTTTTGTTATGGATATAGATGGATATGGATATAGACGGATATAGATGTTCATTTATATATGTGTTCGCATACTAATTTATATACATACATGACATAATACAAAATTTCCTAGTCATTATTAGTACAAAATTGTTCATATAACTAACTAAATGTATAGCTATGAATATATAAGATGTCTGTGTATATATATGCAAAAATGTAATGAAATATTGCAGCCAAACACACTTTGTCTTTCAGATCACTGTTATTTACAAATATTGTTCAATGGATCAAGCCTCAGAAAGAGCTTCACATACCTTCATGAGACTTTTTGGACCACTCACTGCCATATACTTTCTGGCTTTTTAAAACATTAAGGTCTATACAAGGGTTTGTTCTGCTTTTCTCTCCACTCTGGGGTCTTCTTCAGTGCCCCAAATATCAGTTTTACCTTCAATTTAAAAATTGAGTTATATTTCTCTTTTGTCCATCATACCACACTGCTAGGGAGACAAGGCAGCTGGATTTTGTTCAAGTACATTTACATCCTCACTTCTAGGACAACCAATAATCACTGTACATTTAGGTCAGTGTTCTTCTTGTTATTTTGACCAAAAGGAAAACTTACAGAATCCTTTTTTAACAGATTTCGTATTGGGTTGAAAGAAATAGTTTGGAAATATTGAAGCCAACTGTTCCTGCCATTTCCAGGACATTTCATCTGCTTGTGATGGAATGAAACACAAAAACCACAAAATAAAGTATGGGAAGAAAGGAGGACTAATTGCTTTTGAGCAATAGCTCACTGCTTAGAATAGAGGGGGTGGGGGACAAGTATTCAATTCACTTTTTTCTTCAAATCCCACATTTCAATGCCTGATAGGACTACATTGTGGGTTGTTCCAGAGGAAAATGTTCTCGAGCTCTTCTATTCATGCTATTCCAATGTGTATAAAATGCTAAAGCATTCATGGAGAGCCATTGTGTGAGCAAGAGATGTGATGTCTCTCACTGGGTGAGACTGAGAGAAGCACATCTACAGAGGCACAAGAAAGAGAGCAAGAGGCAACACACAGGGCACTAGACCCTGATGAAGAGATAGCCACACCTGTGGTTCTGCCTCTTTCCTACATACACACTGCAATGTCTGCTACCTGTGCACTAGGGCTTGGTGTGGGGCAAGAGGCAGTGCTGGTGGTAGTCCCAGAGCTGATCACCAGCTTTTTCTGTTTATCCAGTACACATGCTCTTTAACTGGATGATACAATACTTTTTCTCCACCTTCCACATGTGCCTTTATCACCAGTGGTTGTCTGCAAAACTTCTGAGATTCTTCTAGGGCAGCTCCTGGCATTCTCTTCCAGAAAGGAGCATGGCATCTGCAGGCCAGCAGAGATCAGTGAATGTCTGCTTACAAAGACAGTATGAGCAGCCAAGGTGATTTTTTTTCTGCCCAGATCTGAACACCTGTTATTTAAATATAACCATCTGAGCTGTTCATTCTAGGTTTCCATTATAACCAAAAGACATAAATTGGCCTAGATAGAGCACAGTGCACCTTATTTATTTCATGCTTGAGTGTGTCTAAAATAAGATTAATTCAGTCTATCTGAAGTTACTTCTGTTGACTATAAAAGGAATTCAGGTGCCTAGTGCAGTACAAAATCTTTATACAAAGCTGGAGAGATTACTTGTATCTCATTCCAAATTCAGACTAGTCTGTGAGGTTCTAGCAGCCCTGATAATAGCTGACCAACTACCATTTAGAGGACCATTCACTGAGACTCTCTCTCTCCTCTAACCAATAGGCTCTGAACAGTGAACACTGAAAGGCTGAGGAAAAAGCTCAGATTTTCTCGTTAGCATGGTTACCTTTTACACTGTGGTTCACAATTCTGGAGGGCTTGTTTCCATCTGCTGTACTTAACCAGCCACATGGTCCCTAATAATAATGGATTTATAGAGATAGATCAGGGAAGATGGTGGATGATTTTTCAAACTTAATTCTCCCCTGACACTGGTGATAACATGAAACCTGATATGATCTGCTCATAAAGCACTTTTTTGGAATGTATATGTTATATTCAAGCACTCACCCTCTACTATGAGCCTAATTTTGTAAAATGCCATAAATGTAGTCTAGTGTAGGTAAAAGCCCAGACAGGGATGGGTAAGGGGCAAATGTTTAGCCATTCACAACTTTGACCAGCCCTGGCTCCACTACTCACCCCGTAGCTACATCTATTCCGCAAAGTGAATGGGGCACACCTCAGGGTGACACCCACACTTCAGTGATTGGCCTGAGAAAACAATTGAGTATGGGCTGAAAGCAGAGTGAGGCTCAGCAGTGTTGTGAGAGGCCAATCCAGCGAATGAGAAAGAGCTGACTGGGAAAGGGACCTCTTTGAATCCGGGTTCTGAAGAGCAAGTTGGTAATGGCATGGTAAGACTGGTAAAGATGTCAGTCTAAATAGAAAAAGAACTCAGATGTACCAAAGGCAAGTGCAAAAAGAAAAAAAAAAAAAAAAATTTTTTATAAAAGGTAGAAACTACCACAATATATTGTATTTAAATGATCTTGTTGCACATTCCCAGTGAATTTTGTTTTATCTACAGACAATCTGTGTTTTCTTCTTTTTTCCTAAATTGATTATTTATAGGATTTGTGTGGGTTTTCTCTTGTTTCCACAGAATTTATTATCCAGCCATTTGCTTTCTATTCTGGCTTGAACACAGAATTAAAAGCTTGAGTTGCTGGGGCTAGATTACTACTTGCTGTAAATCAGGACAGTAGTATCAACTTCAATGAAGTCACTGTTTATTTTTATCATCTGACCTTTGAGATTTTATGATGTAGAATATTATGAAGAAACCTTGGAAAGGAAGTCAATTCTTTTGTTAGGCATCTTTGTGTTTGTTTGTATTGACTTTCAGAATAAATGAATAATATAAGGCAGTAAATGCACTACCAGAATTCAGTCACAAAATGCATTACAAAAAAGAAGGCAAAATAAGGACAAGCTGGACAGCTCCAGGCTCACTGAACAAAGGCAAGAAGTTGATGATGTTTTTGTTTTCACAGAATTTAAAGATATTTTCAATGTTTTCCTCTCTTTTCAAGGAAGGATGTAGGTCCTGCAGCAAAGGTACTACAGCACTTAGCACAGGCAGTGCCCTGCATCTTCGCTGACCCCTACAACCTGTGAGTTTCTGTATTCACAGATTTGCACTGCCACAGAGTGAATCAATGGTGATCATTTTGTTTGGGTTTTTTTAAAACCTCCTCCCTCAAAAACTACTATCTGAGTAATTTCTTCTCTGAAGCATGCTCAAATGGACAACTTACCCACCAGTGTGCTTATTTACCACTATGTGAACTTCTTCCCATTTGTGATGTTATAACATCCCTATGGCAACTGCAGCACTGGCTTACTTTGGAAAGTCATTTTAGGGAAGTATTGAATTTATTTTTAGCTTCTTTTAGTGAAATCTAGCATCTGGAAATTAAGTGAGCCAGCACCATGTTACTAGCCAGAGCGATGCTGAAGAAAGAACTACTGATTTTAATAATATTATTTTCATTATTATTTAATTATTTCTTTACTATACAAAATACCTGAGTATACCCAGCTTGGGTCTATGTCACAAATTTGTATGTTTAGGAACAGCAATAATGAAGAACCAAAAATCAGTTCAGATGTCACTTTTCCTTTTCAGCTTGCAGGCAAAAAAAAAAAAAAAAAAAAAAAGTGAAGCT